>NW_027439239.1:300000-425000 GCF_964188355.1 Buteo buteo | reverse complement strand
TCCCGTCCCCCCATCCTGACCCTCCAGGGTAGGCCCGGTATCCCGACCTGATGCTCCGGGGTAGGCCTGGCGTCCCTTCCCGACGCTCTGGTGTAGTACCCGTAACCCCGCCCGGTGCTCCAGGGTAGTACCCATATACCCCCGTCGGTACTCCAGGGTAGTACCAGTACCCCCGCTGGTACTCCGGTGTAGTACCCGTATACCCCTGTCGGTACTCCGGGGTACACCTGCTGTCCCTACGGGCGCACGGGTTTAGACCCACCCTTCCTACTTGACCCTTCGCGTTAGGCCCGGTGTCCATAGGCGATGTTCCGGGTTAGAACATGTTCCCACAAGAGTACTATGGGCCAGTGGCAGAACCCTTTGTGATGCGCCGGAGTTCTAACTGTTGTTCCAACGGGCGCGCGGTGTTAGATCTCAGCCTCCCATCTTGACCCTCCAGGGTAGGCCCGGTATCCTTATCTGAAGCTCTAGGGTAGGCCTGGTGTCCCTTCCCGACGCTCTGGTGTAGTACCAGTAACCCCGCCCGGTGCTCCGAGGTAGTACCCGTATACCCCCGTCGGTACTCCGGAGCAGTAACGGTACCCCCGTTGGTACTCCGGTGTAGTACCCATATACCCCCGTCGGTACTCCGGGGTACACCTGCTGGCCTACAAGCACGCGGGTTGAGAACCAGCCTTCCTACCTGACCCTCGGCGGTAGGCCCGGTGTCCATAGGCGACGTACCGGGATAGAACCCGTTCCCACAGCAGTACTATGGGCCCGTGGCAGAACCCTTTGTGATGCGCCGGAGTTCTAACTGTTGTCCCAACAGGCACGCGTTGTTAGATCCCGTCCCCCCATCCTGACCCTCCAGGGTAGGCCCGGTATCCCGACCTGATGCTCCGGGGTAGGCCTGGCGTCCCTTCCCGATGCTCTGGTGTAGTACCCGTAACCCCGCCCGGTGCTCCAGGGTAGTACCCATATACCCCCGTCGGTACTCCAGGGTAGTACCGGTACCCCCGTTGGTACTCCGGTGTAGTACCCGTATACCCCTGTCGGTACTCCGGGGTACACCTGCTGTCCATACGGGCGCACGGGTTTAGACCCACCCTTCCTACTTGACCCTCGGCGGTAGGCCCGGTGTCCATAGGCGATGTTCCGGGTTAGAACATGTTCCCACAAGAGTACTATGGGCCAGTGGCAGAACCCTTTGTGATGCGCCGGAGTTCTAACTGTTGTCCCAACAGGCACGCGGTGTTAGATCCCGGCCCCCCATCCTGACCCTCCAGGGTAGGCCCGGTATCCCGACCTGATGCTCCGGGGTAGGCCTGGCTTCCCTTCCCGATGCTCTGGTGTAGTACCGGTAACCACGCCCGGTGCTCCAGCGTAATGCCAGGGTTCCCCCGTCAGTACTCCGGGGTAGTACCGGTACCCCCGCCCGGTACTTCGAGGTAGTACCCGTATACCACCGTTGGTAATCCGGGGTACACCTGCTGTGCCTACAAGCACGCGGGTTGAGAACCAGCCGTCCTACCTGACCCTCGGCGGTAGGCCCGGTGTCCATAGGCGACGTTCCGGGATAGAACCCGTTCCCACAGCAGTACTATGGGCCCGTGACAGAACCCTTTGTGATGCGCCGGAGTTCTAACTGTTGTCCCAACAGGCACACGTTGTTAGATCCCGGCCCCCCATCCTGACCCTCCAGGGTAGGCCCGGTATCCCGACCTGATGCTCCAGGTTAGGCCTGGCTTCCCTTCCCGATGCTCTGGTGTAGTACCGGTAACCACGCCCGGTGCTCCAGCGTAATGCCAGGGTTCCCCCGTCAGTACTCCGGGGTAGTACCGGTACCCCCGCCCGGTACTTCAAGGTAGTACCCGTATACCACCGTTAGTACTCCGGGGTACACCTGCTGTGCCTACAAGCACGCGGGTTGAGAACCAGCCGTCCTACCTGACCCTCGGCGGTAGGCCCGGTGTCCATAGGCGACGTTCCGGGATAGAACCCGTTCCCACAACAGTACTATGGGCCCGTGACAGAACCCTTTGTGATGCGCCGGAGTTCTAACTGTTGTCCCAACAGGCACGCGGTGTTAGATCCCGTCCCCCCATCCTGACCCTCCAGGGTAGGCCCGGTATCCCGACCTGATGCTCCGGGGTAGGCCTGGCGTCCCTTCCCGACGCTCTGGTGTAGTACCCGTAACCCCGCCCGGTGCTCCAGGGTAGTACCCATATACCCCCGTCGGTACTCCAGGGTAGTACCAGTACCCCCGCTGGTACTCCGGTGTAGTACCCGTATACCCCTGTCGGTACTCCGGGGTACACCTGCTGTCCCTACGGGCGCACGGGTTTAGACCCACCCTTCCTACTTGACCCTTCGCGTTAGGCCCGGTGTCCATAGGCGATGTTCCGGGTTAGAACATGTTCCCACAAGAGTACTATGGGCCAGTGGCAGAACCCTTTGTGATGCGCCGGAGTTCTAACTGTTGTTCCAACGGGCGCGCGGTGTTAGATCTCAGCCTCCCATCTTGACCCTCCAGGGTAGGCCCGGTATCCTTATCTGAAGCTCTAGGGTAGGCCTGGTGTCCCTTCCCGACGCTCTGGTGTAGTACCAGTAACCCCGCCCGGTGCTCCGAGGTAGTACCCGTATACCCCCGTCGGTACTCCGGAGCAGTAACGGTACCCCCATTGGTACTCCGGTGTAGTACCCGTATACCCCCGTCGGTACTCCGGGGTACACCTGCTGGCCTACAAGCACGCGGGTTGAGAACCAGCCTTCCTACCTGACCCTCGGCGGTAGGCCCGGTGTCCATAGGCGATGTTCCGGGATATAACCCGTTCCCACAGCAGTACTATGGGCCCGTGGCAGAACCCTTTGTGATGCGCCGGAGTTCTAACTGTTGTCCCAACAGGCACGCGGTGTTAGATCCCGGCCCCCCATCCTGACCCTCCAGGGTGAGCCCGGTATCCCGACCTGATGCTCCGGGGTAGGCCTGGCGTCCCTTCCCGACGCTCTGGTGTAGTACCGGTAACCACGCCCGGTACTCCAGCGTAATGCCAGGGTTCCCCCGTCAGTACTCCGGGGTAGTACCGATACCCCCGCCCGGTGCTTCGAGGTAGTACCCGTATACCACTGTTGCTACTCCGGGGTACACCTGCTGTGCCTACAAGCACGCGGGTTGAGAACCAGCCGTCCTACCTGACCCTCGGCGGTAGGCCCGGTGTCCATAGGCGACGTTCCGGGATAGAACCCGTTCCCACAAGAGTACTATGGGCCCGTGACAGAACCCTTTGTGATGCGCCGGAGTTCTAACTGTTGTCCCAACAGGCACACGGTGTTAGATCCCGGCCCCCCATTCTGACCCTCCAGGGTAGGCCCGGTATCCCGACCTGATGCTCCGGGGTAGGCCTGGCGTCCCTTCCCGACGCTCTGGTGTAGTACCCGTAACCCCGCCCGGTGCTCCAGGGTAGTACCCATATACCCCCGTCGGTACTCCAGGGTAGTACCGGTACCCCCGTTGGTACTCCGGTGTAGTACCCGTATACCCCTGTCGGTACTCCGGGGTACACCTGCTGTCCATACGGGCGCACGGGTTTAGACCCACCCTTCCTACTTGACCCTCGGCGGTAGGCCCGGTGTCCATAGGCGATGTTCCGGGTTAGAACATGTTCCCACAAGAGTACTATGGGCCAGTGGCAGAACCCTTTGTGATGCGCCGGAGTTCTAACTGTTGTCCCAACAGGCACGCGGTGTTAGATCCCGGCCCCCCATCCTGACCCTCCAGGGTAGGCCCGGTATCCCGACCTGATGCTCCAGGTTAGGCCTGGCTTCCCTTCCCGATGCTCTGGTGTAGTACCGGTAACCACGCCCGGTGCTCCAGCGTAATGCCAGGGTTCCCCCGTCAGTACTCCGGGGTAGTACCGGTACCCCCGCCCGGTACGTCGAGGTAGTACCCGTATACCACCGTTGGTAATCCGGGGTACACCTGCTGTGCCTACAAGCACGCGGGTTGAGAACCAGCCGTCCTACCTGACCCTCGGCGGTAGCCCCGGTGTCCATAGGCGACGTTCCGGGATAGAACCCGTTCCCACAGCAGTACTATGGGCCCGTGACAGAACCCTTTGTGATGCGCCGGAGTTCTAACTGTTGTCCCAACAGGCACGCGGTGTTAGATCCCGGCCCCCCATCCTGACCCTCCAGGGTAGGCCCGGTATCCCGACCTGATGCTCCGGGGTAGGCCTGGCGTCCCTTCCCGACGCTCTGGTGTAGTACCCGTAACCCCGCCCGGTGCTCCGAGGTAGTAACCATATACCCCCGTCTGTACTCCAGGGTAGTACCGGTACCCCCGTTGGTACTCCGGTGTAGTACCCGTATACCCCTGTCGGTACTCCGGGGTACACCTGCTGTCCATACGGGCGCACGGGTTTAGACCCACCCTTCCTACTTGACCCTTTGCGTTAGGCCCGGTGTCCATAGGCGATGTTCCGGGTTAGAACATGTTCCCACAACAGTACTATGGGCCAGTGGCAGAACCCTTTGTGATGCGCCGGAGTTCTAACTGTTGTCCCAACAGGCACGCGGTGTTAGATCCCGGCCCCCCATCCTGACCCTCCAGGGTAGGCCCGGTATCCTTACCTGATGCTCCAGGTTAGGCCTGGCTTCCCTTCCCGATGCTCTGGTGTAGTACCGGTAACCACGCCCGGTGCTCCAGCGTAATGCCAGGGTTCCCCCGTCAGTACTCCGGGGTAGTACCGGTACCCCCGCCCGGTACTTCGAGGTAGTACCCGTATACCACCGTTGGTAATCCGGGGTACACCTGCTGTGCCTACAAGCACGCGGGTTGAGAACCAGCCGTCCTACCTGACCCTCGGCGGTAGGCCCGGTGTCCATAGGCGACGTTCCGGGATAGAACCCGTTCCCACAGCAGTACTATGGGCCCGTGACAGAACCCTTTGTGATGCGCCGGAGTTCTAACTGTTGTCCCAACAGGCACACGTTGTTAGATCCCGGCCCCCCATCCTGACCCTCCAGGGTAGGCCCGGTATCCCGACCTGATGCTCCAGGTTAGGCCTGGCTTCCCTTCCCGATGCTCTGGTGTAGTACCGGTAACCACGCCCGGTGCTTCAGCGTAATGCCAGGGTTCCCCGTCAGTACTCCGGGGTAGTACCGGTACCCCCGCCCGGTGCTTCGAGGTAGTACCCGTATACCACCGTTAGTACTCCGGGGTACACCTGCTGTGCCTACAAGCACGCGGGTTGAGAACCAGCCGTCCTACCTGACCCTCGGCGGTAGGCCCGGTGTCCATAGGCGACGTTCCGGGATAGAACCCGTTCCCACAACAGTACTATGGGCCCGTGACAGAACCCTTTGTGATGCGCCGGAGTTCTAACTGTTGTCCCAACAGGCACGCGGTGTTAGATCCCGTCCCCCCATTCTGACCCTCCAGGGTAGGCCCGGTATCCCGACCTGATGCTCCGGGGTAGGCCTGGCGTCCCTTCCCGACGCTCTGGTGTAGTACCCGTAACCCCGCCCGGTGCTCCAGGGTAGTACCCATATACCCCCGTCGGTACTCCAGGGTACTACCAGTACCCCCGCTGGTACTCCGGTGTAGTACCCGTATACCCCTGTCGGTACTCCGGGGTACACCTGCTGTCCCTACGGGCGCACGGGTTTAGACCCACCCTTCCTACTTGACCCTTCGCGTTAGGCCCGGTGTCCATAGGCGATGTTCCGGGTTAGAACATGTTCCCACAAGAGTACTATGGGCCAGTGGCAGAATCCTTTGTGATGCGCCGGAGTTCTAACTGTTGTTCCAACGGGCGCGCGGTGTTAGATCTCAGCCTCCCATCTTGACCCTCCAGGGTAGGCCCGGTATCCTTATCTGAAGCTCTAGGGTAGGCCTGGTGTCCCTTCCCGACGCTCTGGTGTAGTACCAGTAACCCCGCCCGGTGCTCCGAGGTAGTACCCGTATACCCCCGTCGGTACTCCGGAGCAGTAACGGTACCCCCGTTGGTACTCCGGTGTAGTACCCGTATACCCCCGTCGGTACTCCGGGGTACACCTGCTGGCCTACAAGCACGCGGGTTGAGAACCAGCCTTCCTACCTGACCCTCGGCGGTAGGCCCGGTGTCCATAGGCGACGTACCGGGATAGAACCCGTTCCCACAGCAGTACTATGGGCCCGTGGCAGAACCCTTTGTGATGCGCCGGAGTTCTAACTGTTGTCCCAACAGGCACGCAGTGTTAGATCCCGTCCCCCCATCCTGACCCTCCAGGGTAGGCCCGGTATCCCGACCTGATGCTCCGGGGTAGGCCTGGCGTCCCTTCCCGATGCTCTGGTGTAGTACCCGTAACCCCGCCCGGTGCTCCAGGGTAGTACCCATATACCCCCGTCGGTACTCCAGGGTAGTACCGGTACCCCCGTTGGTACTCCGGTGTAGTACCCGTATACCCCTGTCGGTACTCCGGGGTACACCTGCTGTCCATACGGGCGCACGGGTTTAGACCCACCCTTCCTACTTGACCCTCGGCGGTAGGCCTGGTGTCCATAGGCGATGTTCCGGGTTAGAACATGTTCCCACAAGAGTACTATGGGCCAGTGGCAGAACCTTTTGTGATGCGCCGGAGTTCTAACTGTTGTCCCAACAGGCACGCGGTGTTAGATCCCGGCCCCCCATCCTGACCCTCCAGGGTAGGCCCGGTATCCCGACCTGATGCTCCGGGGTAGGCCTGGCTTCCCTTCCCGATGCTCTGGTGTAGTACCGGTAACCACGCCCGGTGCTCCAGCGTAATGCCAGGGTTCCCCCGTCAGTACTCCGGGGTAGTACCGGTACCCCCGCCCGGTACTTCGAGGTAGTACCCGTATACCACCGTTGGTAATCCGGGGTACACCTGCTGTGCCTACAAGCACGCGGGTTGAGAACCAGCCGTCCTACCTGACCCTCGGCGGTAGGCCCGGTGTCCATAGGCGACGTTCCGGGATAGAACCCGTTCCCACAGCAGTACTATGGGCCCGTGACAGAACCCTTTGTGATGCGCCGGAGTTCTAACTGTTGTCCCAACAGGCACACGTTGTTAGATCCCGGCCCCCCATCCTGACCCTCCAGGGTAGGCCCGGTATCCCGACCTGATGCTCCAGGTTAGGCCTGGCTTCCCTTCCCGATGCTCTGGTGTAGTACCGGTAACCACGCCCGGTGCTCCAGCGTAATGCCAGGGTTCCCCCGTCAGTACTCCGGGGTAGTACCGGTACCCCCGCCCGGTACTTCAAGGTAGTACCCGTATACCACCGTTAGTACTCCGGGGTACACCTGCTGTGCCTACAAGCACGCGGGTTGAGAACCAGCCGTCCTACCTGACCCTCGGCGGTAGGCCCGGTGTCCATAGGCGACGTTCCGGGATAGAACCCGTTCCCACAACAGTACTATGGGCCCGTGACAGAACCCTTTGTGATGCGCCGGAGTTCTAACTGTTGTCCCAACAGGCACGCGGTGTTAGATCCCGTCCCCCCATCCTGACCCTCCAGGGTAGGCCCGGTATCCCGACCTGATGCTCCGGGGTAGGCCTGGCGTCCCTTCCCGACGCTCTGGTGTAGTACCCGTAACCCCGCCCGGTGCTCCAGGGTAGTACCCATATACCCCCGTCGGTACTCCAGGGTAGTACCAGTACCCCCGCTGGTACTCCGGTGTAGTACCCGTATACCCCTGTCGGTACTCCGGGGTACACCTGCTGTCCCTACGGGCGCACGGGTTTAGACCCACCCTTCCTACTTGACCCTTCGCGTTAGGCCCGGTGTCCATAGGCGATGTTCCGGGTTAGAACATGTTCCCACAAGAGTACTATGGGCCAGTGGCAGAACCCTTTGTGATGCGCCGGAGTTCTAACTGTTGTTCCAACGGGCGCGCGGTGTTAGATCTCAGCCTCCCATCTTGACCCTCCAGGGTAGGCCCGGTATCCTTATCTGAAGCTCTAGGGTAGGCCTGGTGTCCCTTCCCGACGCTCTGGTGTAGTACCAGTAACCCCGCCCGGTGCTCCGAGGTAGTACCCGTATACCCCCGTCGGTACTCCGGAGCAGTAACGGTACCCCCATTGGTACTCCGGTGTAGTACCCGTATACCCCCGTCGGTACTCCGGGGTACACCTGCTGGCCTACAAGCACGCGGGTTGAGAACCAGCCTTCCTACCTGACCCTCGGCGGTAGGCCCGGTGTCCATAGGCGATGTTCCGGGATATAACCCGTTCCCACAGCAGTACTATGGGCCCGTGGCAGAACCCTTTGTGATGCGCCGGAGTTCTAACTGTTGTCCCAACAGGCACGCGGTGTTAGATCCCGGCCCCCCATCCTGACCCTCCAGGGTGAGCCCGGTATCCCGACCTGATGCTCCGGGGTAGGCCTGGCGTCCCTTCCCGACGCTCTGGTGTAGTACCGGTAACCACGCCCGGTACTCCAGCGTAATGCCAGGGTTCCCCCGTCAGTACTCCGGGGTAGTACCGATACCCCCGCCCGGTGCTTCGAGGTAGTACCCGTATACCACTGTTGCTACTCCGGGGTACACCTGCTGTGCCTACAAGCACGCGGGTTGAGAACCAGCCGTCCTACCTGACCCTCGGCGGTAGGCCCGGTGTCCATAGGCGACGTTCCGGGATAGAACCCGTTCCCACAAGAGTACTATGGGCCCGTGACAGAACCCTTTGTGATGCGCCGGAGTTCTAACTGTTGTCCCAACAGGCACACGGTGTTAGATCCCGGCCCCCCATTCTGACCCTCCAGGGTAGGCCCGGTATCCCGACCTGATGCTCCGGGGTAGGCCTGGCGTCCCTTCCCGACGCTCTGGTGTAGTACCCGTAACCCCGCCCGGTGCTCCAGGGTAGTACCCATATACCCCCGTCGGTACTCCAGGGTAGTACCGGTACCCCCGTTGGTACTCCGGTGTAGTACCCGTATACCCCTGTCGGTACTCCGGGGTACACCTGCTGTCCATACGGGCGCACGGGTTTAGACCCACCCTTCCTACTTGACCCTCGGCGGTAGGCCCGGTGTCCATAGGCGATGTTCCGGGTTAGAACATGTTCCCACAAGAGTACTATGGGCCAGTGGCAGAACCCTTTGTGATGCGCCGGAGTTCTAACTGTTGTCCCAACAGGCACGCGGTGTTAGATCCCGGCCCCCCATCCTGACCCTCCAGGGTAGGCCCGGTATCCCGACCTGATGCTCCAGGTTAGGCCTGGCTTCCCTTCCCGATGCTCTGGTGTAGTACCGGTAACCACGCCCGGTGCTCCAGCGTAATGCCAGGGTTCCCCCGTCAGTACTCCGGGGTAGTACCGGTACCCCCGCCCGGTGCTTCGAGGTAGTACCCGTATACCACCGTTAGTACTCCGGGGTACACCTGCTGTGCCTACAAGCACGCGGGTTGAGAACCAGCCGTCCTACCTGACCCTCGGCGGTAGGCCCGGTGTCCATAGGCGACGTTCCGGGATAGAACCCGTTCCCACAACAGTACTATGGGCCCGTGACAGAACCCTTTGTGATGCGCCGGAGTTCTAACTGTTGTCCCAACAGGCACGCGGTGTTAGATCCCGTCCCCCCATCCTGACCCTCCAGGGTAGGCCCGGTATCCCGACCTGATGCTCCGGGGTAGGCCTGGCGTCCCTTCCCGACGCTCTGGTGTAGTACCCGTAACCCCGCCCGGTGCTCCAGGGTAGTACCCATATACCCCCGTCGGTACTCCAGGGTAGTACCAGTACCCCCGCTGGTACTCCGGTGTAGTACCCGTATACCCCTGTCGGTACTCCGGGGTACACCTGCTGTCCCTACGGGCGCACGGGTTTAGACCCACCCTTCCTACTTGACCCTTCGCGTTAGGCCCGGTGTCCATAGGCGATGTTCCGGGTTAGAACATGTTCCCACAAGAGTACTATGGGCCAGTGGCAGAACCCTTTGTGATGCGCCGGAGTTCTAACTGTTGTTCCAACGGGCGCGCGGTGTTAGATCTCAGCCTCCCATATTGACCCTCCAGGGTAGGCCCGGTATCCTTATCTGAAGCTCTAGGGTAGGCCTGGTGTCCCTTCCCGACGCTCTGGTGTAGTACCAGTAACCCCGCCCGGTGCTCCGAGGTAGTACCCGTATACCCCCGTCGGTACTCCGGAGCAGTAACGGTACCCCCGTTGGTACTCCGGTGTAGTACCCATATACCCCCGTCGGTACTCCGGGGTACACCTGCTGGCCTACAAGCACGCGGGTTGAGAACCAGCCTTCCTACCTGACCCTCGGCGGTAGGCCCGGTGTCCATAGGCGACGTACCGGGATAGAACCCGTTCCCACAGCAGTACTATGGGCCCGTGGCAGAACCCTTTGTGATGCGCCGGAGTTCTAACTGTTGTCCCAACAGGCACGCGTTGTTAGATCCCGTCCCCCCATCCTGACCCTCCAGGGTAGGCCCGGTATCCCGACCTGATGCTCCGGGGTAGGCCTGGCGTCCCTTCCCGATGCTCTGGTGTAGTACCCGTAACCCCGCCCGGTGCTCCAGGGTAGTACCCATATACCCCCGTCGGTACTCCAGGGTACTACCGGTACCCCCGTTGGTACTCCGGTGTAGTACCCGTATACCCCTGTCGGTACTCCGGGGTACACCTGCTGTCCATACGGGCGCACGGGTTTAGACCCACCCTTCCTACTTGACCCTCGGCGGTAGGCCCGGTGTCCATAGGCGATGTTCCGGGTTAGAACATGTTCCCACAAGAGTACTATGGGCCAGTGGCAGAACCCTTTGTGATGCGCCGGAGTTCTAACTGTTGTCCCAACAGGCACGCGGTGTTAGATCCCGGCCCCCCATCCTGACCCTCCAGGGTAGGCCCGGTATCCCGACCTGATGCTCCGGGGTAGGCCTGGCTTCCCTTCCCGATGCTCTGGTGTAGTACCGGTAACCACGCCCGGTGCTCCAGCGTAATGCCAGGGTTCCCCCGTCAGTACTCCGGGGTAGTACCGGTACCCCCGCCCGGTACTTCGAGGTAGTACCCGTATACCACCGTTGGTAATCCGGGGTACACCTGCTGTGCCTACAAGCACGCGGGTTGAGAACCAGCCGTCCTACCTGACCCTCGGCGGTAGGCCCGGTGTCCATAGGCGACGTTCCGGGATAGAACCCGTTCCCACAGCAGTACTATGGGCCCGTGACAGAACCCTTTGTGATGCGCCGGAGTTCTAACTGTTGTCCCAACAGGCACACGTTGTTAGATCCCGGCCCCCCATCCTGACCCTCCAGGGTAGGCCCGGTATCCCGACCTGATGCTCCAGGTTAGGCCTGGCTTCCCTTCCCGATGCTCTGGTGTAGTACCGGTAACCACGCCCGGTGCTCCAGCGTAATGCCAGGGTTCCCCCGTCAGTACTCCGGGGTAGTACCGGTACCCCCGCCCGGTACTTCAAGGTAGTACCCGTATACCACCGTTGGTAATCCGGGGTACACCTGCTGTGCCTACAAGCACGCGGGTTGAGAACCAGCCGTCCTACCTGACCCTCGGCGGTAGGCCCGGTGTCCATAGGCGACGTTCCGGGATAGAACCCGTTCCCACAACAGTACTATGGGCCCGTGACAGAACCCTTTGTGATGCGCCGGAGTTCTAACTGTTGTCCCAACAGGCACGCGGTGTTAGATCCCGTCCCCCCATCCTGACCCTCCAGGGTAGGCCCGGTATCCCGACCTGATGCTCCGGGGTAGGCCTGGCGTCCCTTCCCGACGCTCTGGTGTAGTACCCGTAACCCCGCCCGGTGCTCCAGGGTAGTACCCATATACCCCCGTCGGTACTCCAGGGTAGTACCAGTACCCCCGCTGGTACTCCGGTGTAGTACCCGTATACCCCTGTCGGTACTCCGGGGTACACCTGCTGTCCCTACGGGCGCACGGGTTTAGACCCACCCTTCCTACTTGACCCTTCGCGTTAGGCCCGGTGTCCATAGGCGATGTTCCGGGTTAGAACATGTTCCCACAAGAGTACTATGGGCCAGTGGCAGAACCCTTTGTGATGCGCCGGAGTTCTAACTGTTGTTCCAACGGGCGCGCGGTGTTAGATCTCAGCCTCCCATCTTGACCCTCCAGGGTAGGCCCGGTATCCTTATCTGAAGCTCTAGGGTAGGCCTGGTGTCCCTTCCCGACGCTCTGGTGTAGTACCAGTAACCCCGCCCGGTGCTCCGAGGTAGTACCCGTATACCCCCGTCGGTACTCCGGAGCAGTAACGGTACCCCCATTGGTACTCCGGTGTAGTACCCGTATACCCCCGTCGGTACTCCGGGGTACACCTGCTGGCCTACAAGCACGCGGGTTGAGAACCAGCCTTCCTACCTGACCCTCGGCGGTAGGCCCGGTGTCCATAGGCGATGTTCCGGGATATAACCCGTTCCCACAGCAGTACTATGGGCCCGTGGCAGAACCCTTTGTGATGCGCCGGAGTTCTAACTGTTGTCCCAACAGGCACGCGGTGTTAGATCCCGGCCCCCCATCCTGACCCTCCAGGGTGAGCCCGGTATCCCGACCTGATGCTCCGGGGTAGGCCTGGCGTCCCTTCCCGACGCTCTGGTGTAGTACCGGTAACCACGCCCGGTACTCCAGCGTAATGCCAGGGTTCCCCCGTCAGTACTCCGGGGTAGTACCGATACCCCCGCCCGGTGCTTCGAGGTAGTACCCGTATACCACTGTTGCTACTCCGGGGTACACCTGCTGTGCCTACAAGCACGCGGGTTGAGAACCAGCCGTCCTACCTGACCCTCGGCGGTAGGCCCGGTGTCCATAGGCGACGTTCCGGGATAGAACCCGTTCCCACAAGAGTACTATGGGCCCGTGACAGAACCCTTTGTGATGCGCCGGAGTTCTAACTGTTGTCCCAACAGGCACACGGTGTTAGATCCCGGCCCCCCATTCTGACCCTCCAGGGTAGGCCCGGTATCCCGACCTGATGCTCCGGGGTAGGCCTGGCGTCCCTTCCCGACGCTCTGGTGTAGTACCCGTAACCCCGCCCGGTGCTCCAGGGTAGTACCCATATACCCCCGTCGGTACTCCAGGGTAGTACCGGTACCCCCGTTGGTACTCCGGTGTAGTACCCGTATACCCCTGTCGGTACTCCGGGGTACACCTGCTGTCCATACGGGCGCACGGGTTTAGACCCACCCTTCCTACTTGACCCTCGGCGGTAGGCCCGGTGTCCATAGGCGATGTTCCGGGTTAGAACATGTTCCCACAAGAGTACTATGGGCCAGTGGCAGAACCCTTTGTGATGCGCCGGAGTTCTAACTGTTGTCCCAACAGGCACGCGGTGTTAGATCCCGGCCCCCCATCCTGACCCTCCAGGGTAGGCCCGGTATCCCGACCTGATGCTCCAGGTTAGGCCTGGCTTCCCTTCCCGATGCTCTGGTGTAGTACCGGTAACCACGCCCGGTGCTCCAGCGTAATGCCAGGGTTCCCCCGTCAGTACTCCGGGGTAGTACCGGTACCCCCGCCCGGTACGTCGAGGTAGTACCCGTATACCACCGTTGGTAATCCGGGGTACACCTGCTGTGCCTACAAGCACGCGGGTTGAGAACCAGCCGTCCTACCTGACCCTCGGCGGTAGCCCCGGTGTCCATAGGCGACGTTCCGGGATAGAACCCGTTCCCACAGCAGTACTATGGGCCCGTGACAGAACCCTTTGTGATGCGCCGGAGTTCTAACTGTTGTCCCAACAGGCACGCGGTGTTAGATCCCGGCCCCCCATCCTGACCCTCCAGGGTAGGCCCGGTATCCCGACCTGATGCTCCGGGGTAGGCCTGGCGTCCCTTCCCGACGCTCTGGTGTAGTACCCGTAACCCCGCCCGGTGCTCCGAGGTAGTAACCATATACCCCCGTCTGTACTCCAGGGTAGTACCGGTACCCCCGTTGGTACTCCGGTGTAGTACCCGTATACCCCTGTCGGTACTCCGGGGTACACCTGCTGTCCATACGGGCGCACGGGTTTAGACCCACCCTTCCTACTTGACCCTTTGCGTTAGGCCCGGTGTCCATAGGCGATGTTCCGGGTTAGAACATGTTCCCACAACAGTACTATGGGCCAGTGGCAGAACCCTTTGTGATGCGCCGGAGTTCTAACTGTTGTCCCAACAGGCACGCGGTGTTAGATCCCGGCCCCCCATCCTGACCCTCCAGGGTAGGCCCGGTATCCTTACCTGATGCTCCAGGTTAGGCCTGGCTTCCCTTCCCGATGCTCTGGTGTAGTACCGGTAACCACGCCCGGTGCTCCAGCGTAATGCCAGGGTTCCCCCGTCAGTACTCCGGGGTAGTACCGGTACCCCCGCCCGGTACTTCGAGGTAGTACCCGTATACCACCGTTGGTAATCCGGGGTACACCTGCTGTGCCTACAAGCACGCGGGTTGAGAACCAGCCGTCCTACCTGACCCTCGGCGGTAGGCCCGGTGTCCATAGGCGACGTTCCGGGATAGAACCCGTTCCCACAGCAGTACTATGGGCCCGTGACAGAACCCTTTGTGATGCGCCGGAGTTCTAACTGTTGTCCCAACAGGCACACGTTGTTAGATCCCGGCCCCCCATCCTGACCCTCCAGGGTAGGCCCGGTATCCCGACCTGATGCTCCAGGTTAGGCCTGGCTTCCCTTCCCGATGCTCTGGTGTAGTACCGGTAACCACGCCCGGTGCTTCAGCGTAATGCCAGGGTTCCCCGTCAGTACTCCGGGGTAGTACCGGTACCCCCGCCCGGTGCTTCGAGGTAGTACCCGTATACCACCGTTAGTACTCCGGGGTACACCTGCTGTGCCTACAAGCACGCGGGTTGAGAACCAGCCGTCCTACCTGACCCTCGGCGGTAGGCCCGGTGTCCATAGGCGACGTTCCGGGATAGAACCCGTTCCCACAACAGTACTATGGGCCCGTGACAGAACCCTTTGTGATGCGCCGGAGTTCTAACTGTTGTCCCAACAGGCACGCGGTGTTAGATCCCGTCCCCCCATTCTGACCCTCCAGGGTAGGCCCGGTATCCCGACCTGATGCTCCGGGGTAGGCCTGGCGTCCCTTCCCGACGCTCTGGTGTAGTACCCGTAACCCCGCCCGGTGCTCCAGGGTAGTACCCATATACCCCCGTCGGTACTCCAGGGTACTACCAGTACCCCCGCTGGTACTCCGGTGTAGTACCCGTATACCCCTGTCGGTACTCCGGGGTACACCTGCTGTCCCTACGGGCGCACGGGTTTAGACCCACCCTTCCTACTTGACCCTTCGCGTTAGGCCCGGTGTCCATAGGCGATGTTCCGGGTTAGAACATGTTCCCACAAGAGTACTATGGGCCAGTGGCAGAATCCTTTGTGATGCGCCGGAGTTCTAACTGTTGTTCCAACGGGCGCGCGGTGTTAGATCTCAGCCTCCCATCTTGACCCTCCAGGGTAGGCCCGGTATCCTTATCTGAAGCTCTAGGGTAGGCCTGGTGTCCCTTCCCGACGCTCTGGTGTAGTACCAGTAACCCCGCCCGGTGCTCCGAGGTAGTACCCGTATACCCCCGTCGGTACTCCGGAGCAGTAACGGTACCCCCGTTGGTACTCCGGTGTAGTACCCGTATACCCCCGTCGGTACTCCGGGGTACACCTGCTGGCCTACAAGCACGCGGGTTGAGAACCAGCCTTCCTACCTGACCCTCGGCGGTAGGCCCGGTGTCCATAGGCGACGTACCGGGATAGAACCCGTTCCCACAGCAGTACTATGGGCCCGTGGCAGAACCCTTTGTGATGCGCCGGAGTTCTAACTGTTGTCCCAACAGGCACGCAGTGTTAGATCCCGTCCCCCCATCCTGACCCTCCAGGGTAGGCCCGGTATCCCGACCTGATGCTCCGGGGTAGGCCTGGCGTCCCTTCCCGATGCTCTGGTGTAGTACCCGTAACCCCGCCCGGTGCTCCAGGGTAGTACCCATATACCCCCGTCGGTACTCCAGGGTAGTACCGGTACCCCCGTTGGTACTCCGGTGTAGTACCCGTATACCCCTGTCGGTACTCCGGGGTACACCTGCTGTCCATACGGGCGCACGGGTTTAGACCCACCCTTCCTACTTGACCCTCGGCGGTAGGCCTGGTGTCCATAGGCGATGTTCCGGGTTAGAACATGTTCCCACAAGAGTACTATGGGCCAGTGGCAGAACCTTTTGTGATGCGCCGGAGTTCTAACTGTTGTCCCAACAGGCACGCGGTGTTAGATCCCGGCCCCCCATCCTGACCCTCCAGGGTAGGCCCGGTATCCCGACCTGATGCTCCGGGGTAGGCCTGGCTTCCCTTCCCGATGCTCTGGTGTAGTACCGGTAACCACGCCCGGTGCTCCAGCGTAATGCCAGGGTTCCCCCGTCAGTACTCCGGGGTAGTACCGGTACCCCCGCCCGGTACTTCGAGGTAGTACCCGTATACCACCGTTGGTAATCCGGGGTACACCTGCTGTGCCTACAAGCACGCGGGTTGAGAACCAGCCGTCCTACCTGACCCTCGGCGGTAGGCCCGGTGTCCATAGGCGACGTTCCGGGATAGAACCCGTTCCCACAGCAGTACTATGGGCCCGTGACAGAACCCTTTGTGATGCGCCGGAGTTCTAACTGTTGTCCCAACAGGCACACGTTGTTAGATCCCGGCCCCCCATCCTGACCCTCCAGGGTAGGCCCGGTATCCCGACCTGATGCTCCAGGTTAGGCCTGGCTTCCCTTCCCGATGCTCTGGTGTAGTACCGGTAACCACGCCCGGTGCTCCAGCGTAATGCCAGGGTTCCCCCGTCAGTACTCCGGGGTAGTACCGGTACCCCCGCCCGGTACTTCAAGGTAGTACCCGTATACCACCGTTAGTACTCCGGGGTACACCTGCTGTGCCTACAAGCACGCGGGTTGAGAACCAGCCGTCCTACCTGACCCTCGGCGGTAGGCCCGGTGTCCATAGGCGACGTTCCGGGATAGAACCCGTTCCCACAACAGTACTATGGGCCCGTGACAGAACCCTTTGTGATGCGCCGGAGTTCTAACTGTTGTCCCAACAGGCACGCGGTGTTAGATCCCGTCCCCCCATCCTGACCCTCCAGGGTAGGCCCGGTATCCCGACCTGATGCTCCGGGGTAGGCCTGGCGTCCCTTCCCGACGCTCTGGTGTAGTACCCGTAACCCCGCCCGGTGCTCCAGGGTAGTACCCATATACCCCCGTCGGTACTCCAGGGTAGTACCAGTACCCCCGCTGGTACTCCGGTGTAGTACCCGTATACCCCTGTCGGTACTCCGGGGTACACCTGCTGTCCCTACGGGCGCACGGGTTTAGACCCACCCTTCCTACTTGACCCTTCGCGTTAGGCCCGGTGTCCATAGGCGATGTTCCGGGTTAGAACATGTTCCCACAAGAGTACTATGGGCCAGTGGCAGAATCCTTTGTGATGCGCCGGAGTTCTAACTGTTGTTCCAACGGGCGCGCGGTGTTAGATCTCAGCCTCCCATCTTGACCCTCCAGGGTAGGCCCGGTATCCTTATCTGAAGCTCTAGGGTAGGCCTGGTGTCCCTTCCCGACGCTCTGGTGTAGTACCAGTAACCCCGCCCGGTGCTCCGAGGTAGTACCCGTATACCCCCGTCGGTACTCCGGAGCAGTAACGGTACCCCCATTGGTACTCCGGTGTAGTACCCGTATACCCCCGTCGGTACTCCGGGGTACACCTGCTGGCCTACAAGCACGCGGGTTGAGAACCAGCCTTCCTACCTGACCCTCGGCGGTAGGCCCGGTGTCCATAGGCGACGTACCGGGATAGAACCCGTTCCCACAGCAGTACTATGGGCCCGTGGCAGAACCCTTTGTGATGCGCCGGAGTTCTAACTGTTGTCCCAACAGGCACGCAGTGTTAGATCCCGTCCCCCCATCCTGACCCTCCAGGGTAGGCCCGGTATCCCGACCTGATGCTCCGGGGTAGGCCTGGCGTCCCTTCCCGATGCTCTGGTGTAGTACCCGTAACCCCGCCCGGTGCTCCAGGGTAGTACCCATATACCCCCGTCGGTACTCCAGGGTAGTACCGGTACCCCCGTTGGTACTCCGGTGTAGTACCCGTATACCCCTGTCGGTACTCCGGGGTACACCTGCTGTCCATACGGGCGCACGGGTTTAGACCCACCCTTCCTACTTGACCCTCGGCGGTAGGCCTGGTGTCCATAGGCGATGTTCCGGGTTAGAACATGTTCCCACAAGAGTACTATGGGCCAGTGGCAGAACCTTTTGTGATGCGCCGGAGTTCTAACTGTTGTCCCAACAGGCACGCGGTGTTAGATCCCGGCCCCCCATCCTGACCCTCCAGGGTAGGCCCGGTATCCCGACCTGATGCTCCGGGGTAGGCCTGGCTTCCCTTCCCGATGCTCTGGTGTAGTACCGGTAACCACGCCCGGTGCTCCAGCGTAATGCCAGGGTTCCCCCGTCAGTACTCCGGGGTAGTACCGGTACCCCCGCCCGGTACTTCGAGGTAGTACCCGTATACCACCGTTGGTAATCCGGGGTACACCTGCTGTGCCTACAAGCACGCGGGTTGAGAACCAGCCGTCCTACCTGACCCTCGGCGGTAGGCCCGGTGTCCATAGGCGACGTTCCGGGATAGAACCCGTTCCCACAGCAGTACTATGGGCCCGTGACAGAACCCTTTGTGATGCGCCGGAGTTCTAACTGTTGTCCCAACAGGCACACGTTGTTAGATCCCGGCCCCCCATCCTGACCCTCCAGGGTAGGCCCGGTATCCCGACCTGATGCTCCAGGTTAGGCCTGGCTTCCCTTCCCGATGCTCTGGTGTAGTACCGGTAACCACGCCCGGTGCTCCAGCGTAATGCCAGGGTTCCCCCGTCAGTACTCCGGGGTAGTACCGGTACCCCCGCCCGGTACTTCAAGGTAGTACCCGTATACCACCGTTAGTACTCCGGGGTACACCTGCTGTGCCTACAAGCACGCGGGTTGAGAACCAGCCGTCCTACCTGACCCTCGGCGGTAGGCCCGGTGTCCATAGGCGACGTTCCGGGATAGAACCCGTTCCCACAACAGTACTATGGGCCCGTGACAGAACCCTTTGTGATGCGCCGGAGTTCTAACTGTTGTCCCAACAGGCACGCGGTGTTAGATCCCGTCCCCCCATCCTGACCCTCCAGGGTAGGCCCGGTATCCCGACCTGATGCTCCGGGGTAGGCCTGGCGTCCCTTCCCGACGCTCTGGTGTAGTACCCGTAACCCCGCCCGGTGCTCCAGGGTAGTACCCATATACCCCCGTCGGTACTCCAGGGTAGTACCAGTACCCCCGCTGGTACTCCGGTGTAGTACCCGTATACCCCTGTCGGTACTCCGGGGTACACCTGCTGTCCCTACGGGCGCACGGGTTTAGACCCACCCTTCCTACTTGACCCTTCGCGTTAGGCCCGGTGTCCATAGGCGATGTTCCGGGTTAGAACATGTTCCCACAAGAGTACTATGGGCCAGTGGCAGAACCCTTTGTGATGCGCCGGAGTTCTAACTGTTGTTCCAACGGGCGCGCGGTGTTAGATCTCAGCCTCCCATCTTGACCCTCCAGGGTAGGCCCGGTATCCTTATCTGAAGCTCTAGGGTAGGCCTGGTGTCCCTTCCCGACGCTCTGGTGTAGTACCAGTAACCCCGCCCGGTGCTCCGAGGTAGTACCCGTATACCCCCGTCGGTACTCCGGAGCAGTAACGGTACCCCCATTGGTACTCCGGTGTAGTACCCGTATACCCCCGTCGGTACTCCGGGGTACACCTGCTGGCCTACAAGCACGCGGGTTGAGAACCAGCCTTCCTACCTGACCCTCGGCGGTAGGCCCGGTGTCCATAGGCGATGTTCCGGGATATAACCCGTTCCCACAGCAGTACTATGGGCCCGTGGCAGAACCCTTTGTGATGCGCCGGAGTTCTAACTGTTGTCCCAACAGGCACGCGGTGTTAGATCCCGGCCCCCCATCCTGACCCTCCAGGGTGAGCCCGGTATCCCGACCTGATGCTCCGGGGTAGGCCTGGCGTCCCTTCCCGACGCTCTGGTGTAGTACCGGTAACCACGCCCGGTACTCCAGCGTAATGCCAGGGTTCCCCCGTCAGTACTCCGGGGTAGTACCGATACCCCCGCCCGGTGCTTCGAGGTAGTACCCGTATACCACTGTTGCTACTCCGGGGTACACCTGCTGTGCCTACAAGCACGCGGGTTGAGAACCAGCCGTCCTACCTGACCCTCGGCGGTAGGCCCGGTGTCCATAGGCGACGTTCCGGGATAGAACCCGTTCCCACAAGAGTACTATGGGCCCGTGACAGAACCCTTTGTGATGCGCCGGAGTTCTAACTGTTGTCCCAACAGGCACACGGTGTTAGATCCCGGCCCCCCATTCTGACCCTCCAGGGTAGGCCCGGTATCCCGACCTGATGCTCCGGGGTAGGCCTGGCGTCCCTTCCCGACGCTCTGGTGTAGTACCCGTAACCCCGCCCGGTGCTCCAGGGTAGTACCCATATACCCCCGTCGGTACTCCAGGGTAGTACCGGTACCCCCGTTGGTACTCCGGTGTAGTACCCGTATACCCCTGTCGGTACTCCGGGGTACACCTGCTGTCCATACGGGCGCACGGGTTTAGACCCACCCTTCCTACTTGACCCTCGGCGGTAGGCCCGGTGTCCATAGGCGATGTTCCGGGTTAGAACATGTTCCCACAAGAGTACTATGGGCCAGTGGCAGAACCCTTTGTGATGCGCCGGAGTTCTAACTGTTGTCCCAACAGGCACGCGGTGTTAGATCCCGGCCCCCCATCCTGACCCTCCAGGGTAGGCCCGGTATCCCGACCTGATGCTCCAGGTTAGGCCTGGCTTCCCTTCCCGATGCTCTGGTGTAGTACCGGTAACCACGCCCGGTGCTCCAGCGTAATGCCAGGGTTCCCCCGTCAGTACTCCGGGGTAGTACCGGTACCCCCGCCCGGTGCTTCGAGGTAGTACCCGTATACCACCGTTAGTACTCCGGGGTACACCTGCTGTGCCTACAAGCACGCGGGTTGAGAACCAGCCGTCCTACCTGACCCTCGGCGGTAGGCCCGGTGTCCATAGGCGACGTTCCGGGATAGAACCCGTTCCCACAACAGTACTATGGGCCCGTGACAGAACCCTTTGTGATGCGCCGGAGTTCTAACTGTTGTCCCAACAGGCACGCGGTGTTAGATCCCGTCCCCCCATTCTGACCCTCCAGGGTAGGCCCGGTATCCCGACCTGATGCTCCGGGGTAGGCCTGGCGTCCCTTCCCGACGCTCTGGTGTAGTACCCGTAACCCCGCCCGGTGCTCCAGGGTAGTACCCATATACCCCCGTCGGTACTCCAGGGTACTACCAGTACCCCCGCTGGTACTCCGGTGTAGTACCCGTATACCCCTGTCGGTACTCCGGGGTACACCTGCTGTCCCTACGGGCGCACGGGTTTAGACCCACCCTTCCTACTTGACCCTTCGCGTTAGGCCCGGTGTCCATAGGCGATGTTCCGGGTTAGAACATGTTCCCACAAGAGTACTATGGGCCAGTGGCAGAATCCTTTGTGATGCGCCGGAGTTCTAACTGTTGTTCCAACGGGCGCGCGGTGTTAGATCTCAGCCTCCCATCTTGACCCTCCAGGGTAGGCCCGGTATCCTTATCTGAAGCTCTAGGGTAGGCCTGGTGTCCCTTCCCGACGCTCTGGTGTAGTACCAGTAACCCCGCCCGGTGCTCCGAGGTAGTACCCGTATACCCCCGTCGGTACTCCGGAGCAGTAACGGTACCCCCGTTGGTACTCCGGTGTAGTACCCGTATACCCCCATCGGTACTCCGGGGTACACCTGCTGGCCTACAAGCACGCGGGTTGAGAACCAGCCTTCCTACCTGACCCTCGGCGGTAGGCCCGGTGTCCATAGGCGACGTACCGGGATAGAACCCGTTCCCACAGCAGTACTATGGGCCCGTGGCAGAACCCTTTGTGATGCGCCGGAGTTCTAACTGTTGTCCCAACAGGCACGCAGTGTTAGATCCCGTCCCCCCATCCTGACCCTCCAGGGTAGGCCCGGTATCCCGACCTGATGCTCCGGGGTAGGCCTGGCGTCCCTTCCCGATGCTCTGGTGTAGTACCCGTAACCCCGCCCGGTGCTCCAGGGTAGTACCCATATACCCCCGTCGGTACTCCAGGGTAGTACCGGTACCCCCGTTGGTACTCCGGTGTAGTACCCGTATACCCCTGTCGGTACTCCGGGGTACACCTGCTGTCCATACGGGCGCACGGGTTTAGACCCACCCTTCCTACTTGACCCTCGGCGGTAGGCCTGGTGTCCATAGGCGATGTTCCGGGTTAGAACATGTTCCCACAAGAGTACTATGGGCCAGTGGCAGAACCTTTTGTGATGCGCCGGAGTTCTAACTGTTGTCCCAACAGGCACGCGGTGTTAGATCCCGGCCCCCCATCCTGACCCTCCAGGGTAGGCCCGGTATCCCGACCTGATGCTCCGGGGTAGGCCTGGCTTCCCTTCCCGATGCTCTGGTGTAGTACCGGTAACCACGCCCGGTGCTCCAGCGTAATGCCAGGGTTCCCCCGTCAGTACTCCGGGGTAGTACCGGTACCCCCGCCCGGTACTTCGAGGTAGTACCCGTATACCACCGTTGGTAATCCGGGGTACACCTGCTGTGCCTACAAGCACGCGGGTTGAGAACCAGCCGTCCTACCTGACCCTCGGCGGTAGGCCCGGTGTCCATAGGCGACGTTCCGGGATAGAACCCGTTCCCACAGCAGTACTATGGGCCCGTGACAGAACCCTTTGTGATGCGCCGGAGTTCTAACTGTTGTCCCAACAGGCACACGTTGTTAGATCCCGGCCCCCCATCCTGACCCTCCAGGGTAGGCCCGGTATCCCGACCTGATGCTCCAGGTTAGGCCTGGCTTCCCTTCCCGATGCTCTGGTGTAGTACCGGTAACCACGCCCGGTGCTCCAGCGTAATGCCAGGGTTCCCCCGTCAGTACTCCGGGGTAGTACCGGTACCCCCGCCCGGTACTTCAAGGTAGTACCCGTATACCACCGTTAGTACTCCGGGGTACACCTGCTGTGCCTACAAGCACGCGGGTTGAGAACCAGCCGTCCTACCTGACCCTCGGCGGTAGGCCCGGTGTCCATAGGCGACGTTCCGGGATAGAACCCGTTCCCACAACAGTACTATGGGCCCGTGACAGAACCCTTTGTGATGCGCCGGAGTTCTAACTGTTGTCCCAACAGGCACGCGGTGTTAGATCCCGTCCCCCCATCCTGACCCTCCAGGGTAGGCCCGGTATCCCGACCTGATGCTCCGGGGTAGGCCTGGCGTCCCTTCCCGACGCTCTGGTGTAGTACCCGTAACCCCGCCCGGTGCTCCAGGGTAGTACCCATATACCCCCGTCGGTACTCCAGGGTAGTACCAGTACCCCCGCTGGTACTCCGGTGTAGTACCCGTATACCCCTGTCGGTACTCCGGGGTACACCTGCTGTCCCTACGGGCGCACGGGTTTAGACCCACCCTTCCTACTTGACCCTTCGCGTTAGGCCCGGTGTCCATAGGCGATGTTCCGGGTTAGAACATGTTCCCACAAGAGTACTATGGGCCAGTGGCAGAACCCTTTGTGATGCGCCGGAGTTCTAACTGTTGTTCCAACGGGCGCGCGGTGTTAGATCTCAGCCTCCCATCTTGACCCTCCAGGGTAGGCCCGGTATCCTTATCTGAAGCTCTAGGGTAGGCCTGGTGTCCCTTCCCGACGCTCTGGTGTAGTACCAGTAACCCCGCCCGGTGCTCCGAGGTAGTACCCGTATACCCCCGTCGGTACTCCGGAGCAGTAACGGTACCCCCATTGGTACTCCGGTGTAGTACCCGTATACCCCCGTCGGTACTCCGGGGTACACCTGCTGGCCTACAAGCACGCGGGTTGAGAACCAGCCTTCCTACCTGACCCTCGGCGGTAGGCCCGGTGTCCATAGGCGATGTTCCGGGATATAACCCGTTCCCACAGCAGTACTATGGGCCCGTGGCAGAACCCTTTGTGATGCGCCGGAGTTCTAACTGTTGTCCCAACAGGCACGCGGTGTTAGATCCCGGCCCCCCATCCTGACCCTCCAGGGTGAGCCCGGTATCCCGACCTGATGCTCCGGGGTAGGCCTGGCGTCCCTTCCCGACGCTCTGGTGTAGTACCGGTAACCACGCCCGGTACTCCAGCGTAATGCCAGGGTTCCCCCGTCAGTACTCCGGGGTAGTACCGATACCCCCGCCCGGTGCTTCGAGGTAGTACCCGTATACCACTGTTGCTACTCCGGGGTACACCTGCTGTGCCTACAAGCACGCGGGTTGAGAACCAGCCGTCCTACCTGACCCTCGGCGGTAGGCCCGGTGTCCATAGGCGACGTTCCGGGATAGAACCCGTTCCCACAAGAGTACTATGGGCCCGTGACAGAACCCTTTGTGATGCGCCGGAGTTCTAACTGTTGTCCCAACAGGCACACGGTGTTAGATCCCGGCCCCCCATTCTGACCCTCCAGGGTAGGCCCGGTATCCCGACCTGATGCTCCGGGGTAGGCCTGGCGTCCCTTCCCGACGCTCTGGTGTAGTACCCGTAACCCCGCCCGGTGCTCCAGGGTAGTACCCATATACCCCCGTCGGTACTCCAGGGTAGTACCGGTACCCCCGTTGGTACTCCGGTGTAGTACCCGTATACCCCTGTCGGTACTCCGGGGTACACCTGCTGTCCCTACGGGCGCACGGGTTTAGACCCACCCTTCCTACTTGACCCTCGGCGGTAGGCCCGGTGTCCATAGGCGATGTTCCGGGTTAGAACATGTTCCCACAAGAGTACTATGGGCCAGTGGCAGAACCCTTTGTGATGCGCCGGAGTTCTAACTGTTGTCCCAACAGGCACGCGGTGTTAGATCCCGGCCCCCCATCCTGACCCTCCAGGGTAGGCCCGGTATCCCGACCTGATGCTCCAGGTTAGGCCTGGCTTCCCTTCCCGATGCTCTGGTGTAGTACCGGTAACCACGCCCGGTGCTCCAGCGTAATGCCAGGGTTCCCCCGTCAGTACTCCGGGGTAGTACCGGTACCCCCGCCCGGTACTTCGAGGTAGTACCCGTATACCACCGTTGGTAATCCGGGGTACACCTGCTGTGCCTACAAGCACGCGGGTTGAGAACCAGCCGTCCTACCTGACCCTCGGCGGTAGCCCCGGTGTCCATAGGCGACGTTCCGGGATAGAACCCGTTCCCACAGCAGTACTATGGGCCCGTGACAGAACCCTTTGTGATGCGCCGGAGTTCTAACTGTTGTCCCAACAGGCACGCGGTGTTAGATCCCGGCCCCCCATCCTGACCCTCCAGGGTAGGCCCGGTATCCCGACCTGATGCTCCGGGGTAGGCCTGGCGTCCCTTCCCGACGCTCTGGTGTAGTACCCGTAACCCCGCCCGGTGCTCCAGGGTAGTAACCATATACCCCCGTCTGTACTCCAGGGTAGTACCGGTACCCCCGTTGGTACTCCGGTGTAGTACCCGTATACCCCTGTCGGTACTCCGGGGTACACCTGCTGTCCATACGGGCGCACGGGTTTAGACCCACCCTTCCTACTTGACCCTTTGCGTTAGGCCCGGTGTCCATAGGCGATGTTCCGGGTTAGAACATGTTCCCACAACAGTACTATGGGCCAGTGGCAGAACCCTTTGTGATGCGCCGGAGTTCTAACTGTTGTCCCAACAGGCACGCGGTGTTAGATCCCGGCCCCCCATCCTGACCCTCCAGGGTAGGCCCGGTATCCTTACCTGATGCTCCAGGTTAGGCCTGGCTTCCCTTCCCGATGCTCTGGTGTAGTACCGGTAACCACGCCCGGTGCTCCAGCGTAATGCCAGGGTTCCCCCGTCAGTACTCCGGGGTAGTACCGGTACCCCCGCCCGGTACTTCGAGGTAGTACCCGTATACCACCGTTGGTAATCCGGGGTACACCTGCTGTGCCTACAAGCACGCGGGTTGAGAACCAGCCGTCCTACCTGACCCTCGGCGGTAGGCCCGGTGTCCATAGGCGACGTTCCGGGATAGAACCCGTTCCCACAGCAGTACTATGGGCCCGTGACAGAACCCTTTGTGATGCGCCGGAGTTCTAACTGTTGTCCCAACAGGCACACGTTGTTAGATCCCGGCCCCCCATCCTGACCCTCCAGGGTAGGCCCGGTATCCCGACCTGATGCTCCAGGTTAGGCCTGGCTTCCCTTCCCGATGCTCTGGTGTAGTACCGGTAACCACGCCCGGTGCTCCAGCGTAATGCCAGGGTTCCCCCGTCAGTACTCCGGGGTAGTACCGGTACCCCCGCCCGGTGCTTCGAGGTAGTACCCGTATACCACCGTTAGTACTCCGGGGTACACCTGCTGTGCCTACAAGCACGCGGGTTGAGAACCAGCCGTCCTACCTGACCCTCGGCGGTAGGCCCGGTGTCCATAGGCGACGTTCCGGGATAGAACCCGTTCCCACAACAGTACTATGGGCCCGTGACAGAACCCTTTGTGATGCGCCGGAGTTCTAACTGTTGTCCCAACAGGCACGCGGTGTTAGATCCCGTCCCCCCATTCTGACCCTCCAGGGTAGGCCCGGTATCCCGACCTGATGCTCCGGGGTAGGCCTGGCGTCCCTTCCCGACGCTCTGGTGTAGTACCCGTAACCCCGCCCGGTGCTCCAGGGTAGTACCCATATACCCCCGTCGGTACTCCAGGGTACTACCAGTACCCCCGCTGGTACTCCGGTGTAGTACCCGTATACCCCTGTCGGTACTCCGGGGTACACCTGCTGTCCCTACGGGCGCACGGGTTTAGACCCACCCTTCCTACTTGACCCTTCGCGTTAGGCCCGGTGTCCATAGGCGATGTTCCGGGTTAGAACATGTTCCCACAAGAGTACTATGGGCCAGTGGCAGAATCCTTTGTGATGCGCCGGAGTTCTAACTGTTGTTCCAACGGGCGCGCGGTGTTAGATCTCAGCCTCCCATCTTGACCCTCCAGGGTAGGCCCGGTATCCTTATCTGAAGCTCTAGGGTAGGCCTGGTGTCCCTTCCCGACGCTCTGGTGTAGTACCAGTAACCCCGCCCGGTGCTCCGAGGTAGTACCCGTATACCCCCGTCGGTACTCCGGAGCAGTAACGGTACCCCCGTTGGTACTCCGGTGTAGTACCCGTATACCCCCGTCGGTACTCCGGGGTACACCTGCTGGCCTACAAGCACGCGGGTTGAGAACCAGCCTTCCTACCTGACCCTCGGCGGTAGGCCCGGTGTCCATAGGCGACGTACCGGGATAGAACCCGTTCCCACAGCAGTACTATGGGCCCGTGGCAGAACCCTTTGTGATGCGCCGGAGTTCTAACTGTTGTCCCAACAGGCACGCAGTGTTAGATCCCGTCCCCCCATCCTGACCCTCCAGGGTAGGCCCGGTATCCCGACCTGATGCTCCGGGGTAGGCCTGGCGTCCCTTCCCGATGCTCTGGTGTAGTACCCGTAACCCCGCCCGGTGCTCCAGGGTAGTACCCATATATCCCCGTCGGTACTCCAGGGTAGTACCGGTACCCCCGTTGGTACTCCGGTGTAGTACCCGTATACCCCTGTCGGTACTCCGGGGTACACCTGCTGTCCATACGGGCGCACGGGTTTAGACCCACCCTTCCTACTTGACCCTCGGCGGTAGGCCTGGTGTCCATAGGCGATGATCCGGGTTAGAACATGTTCCCACAAGAGTACTATGGGCCAGTGGCAGAACCTTTTGTGATGCGCCGGAGTTCTAACTGTTGTCCCAACAGGCACGCGGTGTTAGATCCCGGCCCCCCATCCTGACCCTCCAGGGTAGGCCCGGTATCCCGACCTGATGCTCCGGGGTAGGCCTGGCTTCCCTTCCCGATGCTCTGGTGTAGTACCGGTAACCACGCCCGGTGCTCCAGCGTAATGCCAGGGTTCCCCCGTCAGTACTCCAGGGTAGTACCGGTACCCCCGCCCGGTACTTCGAGGTAGTACCCGTATACCACCGTTGGTACTCCGGGGTACACCTGCTGTGCCTACAAGCACGCGGGTTGAGAACCAGCCGTCCTACCTGACCCTCGGCGGTAGGCCCGGTGTCCATAGGCGACGTTCCGGGATAGAACCCGTTCCCACAGCAGTACTATGGGCCCGTGACAGAACCCTTTGTGATGCGCCGGAGTTCTAACTGTTGTCCCAACAGGCACACGGTGTTAGATCCCGGCCCCCCATTCTGACCCTCCAGGGTAGGCCCGGTATCCCGACCTGATGCTCCGGGGTAGGCCTGGCGTCCCTTCCCGACGCTCTGGTGTAGTACCCGTAACCCCGCCCGGTGCTCCAGGGTAGTAACCATATACCCCCGTCGGTACTCCAGGGTAGTACCGGTACCCCTGTTGGTACTCCGGTGTAGTACCCGTATACCCCTGTCGGTACTCCGGGGTACACCTGCTGTCCATACGGGCGCACGGGTTTAGACCCACCCTTCCTACTTGACCCTTTGCGTTAGGCCCGGTGTCCATAGGCGATGTTCCGGGTTAGAACATGTTCCCACAACAGTACTATGGGCCAGTGGCAGAACCCTTTGTGATGCGCCGGAGTTCTAACTGTTGTCCCAACAGGCACGCGGTGTTAGATCCCGGCCCCCCATCCTGACCCTCCAGGGTAGGCCCGGTATCCCGACCTGATGCTCCAGGTTAGGCCTGGCTTCCCTTCCCGATGCTCTGGTGTAGTACCGGTAACCACGCCCGGTGCTCCAGCGTAATGCCAGGGTTCCCCCGTCAGTACTCCGGGGTAGTACCGGTACCCCCGCCCGGTACTTCGAGGTAGTACCCGTATACCACCGTTGGTAATCCGGGGTACACCTGCTGTGCCTACAAGCACGCGGGTTGAGAACCAGCCGTCCTACCTGACCCTCGGCGGTAGGCCCGGTGTCCATAGGCGACGTTCCGGGATAGAACCCGTTCCCACAGCAGTACTATGGGCCCGTGACAGAACCCTTTGTGATGCGCCGGAGTTCTAACTGTTGTCCCAACAGGCACACGTTGTTAGATCCCGGCCCCCCATCCTGACCCTCCAGGGTAGGCCCGGTATCCCGACCTGATGCTCCAGGTTAGGCCTGGCTTCCCTTCCCGATGCTCTGGTGTAGTACCGGTAACCACGCCCGGTGCTCCAGCGTAATGCCAGGGTTCCCCCGTCAGTACTCCGGGGTAGTACCGGTACCCCCGCCCGGTACTTCAAGGTAGTACCCGTATACCACCGTTAGTACTCCGGGGTACACCTGCTGTGCCTACAAGCACGCGGGTTGAGAACCAGCCGTCCTACCTGACCCTCGGCGGTAGGCCCGGTGTCCATAGGCGACGTTCCGGGATAGAACCCGTTCCCACAACAGTACTATGGGCCCGTGACAGAACCCTTTGTGATGCGCCGGAGTTCTAACTGTTGTCCCAACAGGCACGCGGTGTTAGATCCCGTCCCCCCATCCTGACCCTCCAGGGTAGGCCCGGTATCCCGACCTGATGCTCCGGGGTAGGCCTGGCGTCCCTTCCCGACGCTCTGGTGTAGTACCCGTAACCCCGCCCGGTGCTCCAGGGTAGTACCCATATACCCCCGTCGGTACTCCAGGGTAGTACCAGTACCCCCGCTGGTACTCCGGTGTAGTACCCGTATACCCCTGTCGGTACTCCGGGGTACACCTGCTGTCCCTACGGGCGCACGGGTTTAGACCCACCCTTCCTACTTGACCCTTCGCGTTAGGCCCGGTGTCCATAGGCGATGTTCCGGGTTAGAACATGTTCCCACAAGAGTACTATGGGCCAGTGGCAGAACCCTTTGTGATGCGCCGGAGTTCTAACTGTTGTTCCAATGGGCGCGCGGTGTTAGATCTCAGCCTCCCATCTTGACCCTCCAGGGTAGGCCCGGTATCCTTATCTGAAGCTCTAGGGTAGGCCTGGTGTCCCTTCCCGACGCTCTGGTGTAGTACCAGTAACCCCGCCCGGTGCTCCGAGGTAGTACCCGTATACCCCCGTCGGTACTCCGGAGCAGTAACGGTACCCCCATTGGTACTCCGGTGTAGTACCCGTATACCCCCGTCGGTACTCCGGGGTACACCTGCTGGCCTACAAGCACGCGGGTTGAGAACCAGCCGTCCTACCTGACCCTCGGCGGTAGGCCCGGTGTCCATAGGCGATGTTCCGGGATATAACCCGTTCCCACAGCAGTACTATGGGCCCGTGGCAGAACCCTTTGTGATGCGCCGGAGTTCTAACTGTTGTCCCAACAGGCACGCGGTGTTAGATCCCGGCCCCCCATCCTGACCCTCCAGGGTGAGCCCGGTATCCCGACCTGATGCTCCGGGGTAGGCCTGGCGTCCCTTACCGACGCTCTGGTGTAGTACCGGTAACCACGCCCGGTACTCCAGCGTAATGCCAGGGTTCCCCCGTCAGTACTCCGGGGTAGTACCGATACCCCCGCCCGGTGCTTCGAGTTAGTACCCGTATACCACTGTTGCTACTCCGGGGTACACCTGCTGTGCCTACAAGCACGCGGGTTGAGAACCAGCCGTCCTACCTGACCCTCGGCGGTAGGCCCGGTGTCCATAGGCGACGTTCCGGGATAGAACCCGTTCCCACAGCAGTACTATGGGCCCGTGACAGAACCCTTTGTGATGCGCCAGAGTTCTAACTGTTGTCCCAACAGGCACACGGTGTTAGATCCCGGCCCCCCATTCTGACCCTCCAGGGTAGGCCCGGTATCCCGACCTGATGCTCCGGGGTAGGCCTGGCGTCCCTTCCCGACGCTCTGGTGTAGTACCCGTAACCCCGCCCGGTGCTCCAGGGTAGTACCCATATACCCCCGTCGGTACTCCAGGGTAGTACCGGTACCCCCGTTGGTACTCCGGTGTAGTACCCGTATACCCCTGTCGGTACTCCGGGGTACACCTGCTGTCCCTACGGGCGCACGGGTTTAGACCCACCCTTCCTACTTGACCCTCGGCGGTAGGCCCGGTGTCCATAGGCGATGTTCCGGGTTAGAACATGTTCCCACAAGAGTACTATGGGCCAGTGGCAGAACCCTTTGTGATGCGCCGGAGTTCTAACTGTTGTCCCAACAGGCACGCGGTGTTAGATCCCGGCCCCCCATCCTGACCCTCCAGGGTAGGCCCGGTATCCCGACCTGATGCTCCAGGTTAGGCCTGGCTTCCCTTCCCGATGCTCTGGTGTAGTACCGGTAACCACGCCCGGTGCTCCAGCGTAATGCCAGGGTTCCCCCGTCAGTACTCCGGGGTAGTAACGGTACCCCCGCCCGGTACGTCGAGGTAGTACCCGTATACCACCGTTGGTAATCCGGGGTACACCTGCTGTGCCTACAAGCACGCGGGTTGAGAACCAGCCGTCCTACCTGACCCTCGGCGGTAGGCCCGGTGTCCATAGGCGACGTTCCGGGATAGAACCCGTTCCCACAGCAGTACTATGGGCCCGTGACAGAACCCTTTGTGATGCGCCGGAGTTCTAACTGTTGTCCCAACAGGCACACGTTGTTAGATCCCGGCCCCCCATCCTGACCCTCCAGGGTAGGCCCGGTATCCCGACCTGATGCTCCAGGTTAGGCCTGGCTTCCCTTCCCGATGCTCTGGTGTAGTACCGGTAACCACGCCCGGTGCTCCAGCGTAATGCCAGGGTTCCCCCGTCAGTACTCCGGGGTAGTACCGGTACCCCCGCCCGGTACTTCAAGGTAGTACCCGTATACCACCGTTAGTACTCCGGGGTACACCTGCTGTGCCTACAAGCACGCGGGTTGAGAACCAGCCGTCCTACCTGACCCTCGGCGGTAGGCCCGGTGTCCATAGGCGACGTTCCGGGATAGAACCCGTTCCCACAACAGTACTATGGGCCCGTGACAGAACCCTTTGTGATGCGCCGGAGTTCTAACTGTTGTCCCAACAGGCACGCGGTGTTAGATCCCGTCCCCCCATCCTGACCCTCCAGGGTAGGCCCGGTATCCCGACCTGATGCTCCGGGGTAGGCCTGGCGTCCCTTCCCGACGCTCTGGTGTAGTACCCGTAACCCCGCCCGGTGCTCCAGGGTAGTACCCATATACCCCCGTCGGTACTCCAGGGTAGTACCAGTACCCCCGCTGGTACTCCGGTGTAGTACCCGTATACCCCTGTCGGTACTCCGGGGTACACCTGCTGTCCCTACGGGCGCACGGGTTTAGACCCACCCTTCCTACTTGACCCTTCGCGTTAGGCCCGGTGTCCATAGGCGATGTTCCGGGTTAGAACATGTTCCCACAAGAGTACTATGGGCCAGTGGCAGAACCCTTTGTGATGCGCCGGAGTTCTAACTGTTGTTCCAACGGGCGCGCGGTGTTAGATCTCAGCCTCCCATCTTGACCCTCCAGGGTAGGCCCGGTATCCTTATCTGAAGCTCTAGGGTAGGCCTGGTGTCCCTTCCCGACGCTCTGGTGTAGTACCAGTAACCCCGCCCGGTGCTCCGAGGTAGTACCCGTATACCCCCGTCGGTACTCCGGAGCAGTAACGGTACCCCCATTGGTACTCCGGTGTAGTACCCGTATACCCCCGTCGGTACTCCGGGGTACACCTGCTGGCCTACAAGCACGCGGGTTGAGAACCAGCCTTCCTACCTGACCCTCGGCGGTAGGCCCGGTGTCCATAGGCGATGTTCCGGGATATAACCCGTTCCCACAGCAGTACTATGGGCCCGTGGCAGAACCCTTTGTGATGCGCCGGAGTTCTAACTGTTGTCCCAACAGGCACGCGGTGTTAGATCCCGGCCCCCCATCCTGACCCTCCAGGGTGAGCCCGGTATCCCGACCTGATGCTCCGGGGTAGGCCTGGCGTCCCTTCCCGACGCTCTGGTGTAGTACCGGTAACCACGCCCGGTACTCCAGCGTAATGCCAGGGTTCCCCCGTCAGTACTCCGGGGTAGTACCGATACCCCCGCCCGGTGCTTCGAGGTAGTACCCGTATACCACTGTTGCTACTCCGGGGTACACCTGCTGTGCCTACAAGCACGCGGGTTGAGAACCAGCCGTCCTACCTGACCCTCGGCGGTAGGCCCGGTGTCCATAGGCGACGTTCCGGGATAGAACCCGTTCCCACAAGAGTACTATGGGCCCGTGACAGAACCCTTTGTGATGCGCCGGAGTTCTAACTGTTGTCCCAACAGGCACACGGTGTTAGATCCCGGCCCCCCATTCTGACCCTCCAGGGTAGGCCCGGTATCCCGACCTGATGCTCCGGGGTAGGCCTGGCGTCCCTTCCCGACGCTCTGGTCTAGTACCCGTAACCCCGCCCGGTGCTCCAGGGTAGTACCCATATACCCCCGTCGGTACTCCAGGGTAGTACCGGTACCCCCGTTGGTACTCCGGTGTAGTACCCGTATACCCCTGTCGGTACTCCGGGGTACACCTGCTGTCCATACGGGCGCACGGGTTTAGACCCACCCTTCCTACTTGACCCTCGGCGGTAGGCCCGGTGTCCATAGGCGATGTTCCGGGTTAGAACATGTTCCCACAAGAGTACTATGGGCCAGTGGCAGAACCCTTTGTGATGCGCCGGAGTTCTAACTGTTGTCCCAACAGGCACGCGGTGTTAGATCCCGGCCCCCCATCCTGACCCTCCAGGGTAGGCCCGGTATCCCGACCTGATGCTCCAGGTTAGGCCTGGCTTCCCTTCCCGATGCTCTGGTGTAGTACCGGTAACCACGCCCGGTGCTCCAGCGTAATGCCAGGGTTCCCCCGTCAGTACTCCGGGGTAGTACCGGTACCCCCGCCCGGTGCTTCGAGGTAGTACCCGTATACCACCGTTAGTACTCCGGGGTACACCTGCTGTGCCTACAAGCACGCGGGTTGAGAACCAGCCGTCCTACCTGACCCTCGGCGGTAGGCCCGGTGTCCATAGGCGACGTTCCGGGATAGAACCCGTTCCCACAACAGTACTATGGGCCCGTGACAGAACCCTTTGTGATGCGCCGGAGTTCTAACTGTTGTCCCAACAGGCACGCGGTGTTAGATCCCGTCCCCCCATCCTGACCCTCCAGGGTAGGCCCGGTATCCCGACCTGATGCTCCGGGGTAGGCCTGGCGTCCCTTCCCGACGCTCTGGTGTAGTACCCGTAACCCCGCCCGGTGCTCCAGGGTAGTACCCATATACCCCCGTCGGTACTCCAGGGTAGTACCAGTACCCCCGCTGGTACTCCGGTGTAGTACCCGTATACCCCTGTCGGTACTCCGGGGTACACCTGCTGTCCCTATGGGCGCACGGGTTTAGACCCACCCTTCCTACTTGACCCTTCGCGTTAGGCCCGGTGTCCATAGGCGATGTTCCGGGTTAGAACATGTTCCCACAAGAGTACTATGGGCCAGTGGCAGAACCCTTTGTGATGCGCCGGAGTTCTAACTGTTGTTCCAACGGGCGCGCGGTGTTAGATCTCAGCCTCCCATCTTGACCCTCCAGGGTAGGCCCGGTATCCTTATCTGAAGCTCTAGGGTAGGCCTGGTGTCCCTTCCCGACGCTCTGGTGTAGTACCAGTAACCCCGCCCGGTGCTCCGAGGTAGTACCCGTATACCCCCGTCGGTACTCCGGAGCAGTAACGGTACCCCCGTTGGTACTCCGGTGTAGTACCCATATACCCCCGTCGGTACTCCGGGGTACACCTGCTGGCCTACAAGCACGCGGGTTGAGAACCAGCCTTCCTACCTGACCCTCGGCGGTAGGCCCGGTGTCCATAGGCGACGTACCGGGATAGAACCCGTTCCCACAGCAGTACTATGGGCCCGTGGCAGAACCCTTTGTGATGCGCCGGAGTTCTAACTGTTGTCCCAACAGGCACGCGTTGTTAGATCCCGTCCCCCCATCCTGACCCTCCAGGGTAGGCCCGGTATCCCGACCTGATGCTCCGGGGTAGGCCTGGCGTCCCTTCCCGATGCTCTGGTGTAGTACCCGTAACCCCGCCCGGTGCTCCAGGGTAGTACCCATATACCCCCGTCGGTACTCCAGGGTACTACCGGTACCCCCGTTGGTACTCCGGTGTAGTACCCGTATACCCCTGTCGGTACTCCGGGGTACACCTGCTGTCCATACGGGCGCACGGGTTTAGACCCACCCTTCCTACTTGACCCTCGGCGGTAGGCCCGGTGTCCATAGGCGATGTTCCGGGTTAGAACATGTTCCCACAAGAGTACTATGGGCCAGTGGCAGAACCCTTTGTGATGCGCCGGAGTTCTAACTGTTGTCCCAACAGGCACGCGGTGTTAGATCCCGGCCCCCCATCCTGACCCTCCAGGGTAGGCCCGGTATCCCGACCTGATGCTCCGGGGTAGGCCTGGCTTCCCTTCCCGATGCTCTGGTGTAGTACCGGTAACCACGCCCGGTGCTCCAGCGTAATGCCAGGGTTCCCCCGTCAGTACTCCGGGGTAGTACCGGTACCCCCGCCCGGTACTTCGAGGTAGTACCCGTATACCACCGTTGGTACTCCGGGGTACACCTGCTGTGCCTACAAGCACGCGGGTTGAGAACCAGCCGTCCTACCTGACCCTCGGCGGTAGGCCCGGTGTCCATAGGCGACGTTCCGGGATAGAACCCGTTCCCACAGCAGTACTATGGGCCCGTGACAGAACCCTTTGTGATGCGCCGGAGTTCTAACTGTTGTCCCAACAGGCACACGTTGTTAGATCCCGGCCCCCCATCCTGACCCTCCAGGGTAGGCCCGGTATCCCGACCTGATGCTCCAGGTTAGGCCTGGCTTCCCTTCCCGATGCTCTGGTGTAGTACCGGTAACCACGCCCGGTGCTCCAGCGTAATGCCAGGGTTCCCCCGTCAGTACTCCGGGGTAGTACCGGTACCCCCGCCCGGTACTTCAAGGTAGTACCCGTATACCACCGTTAGTACTCCGGGGTACACCTGCTGTGCCTACAAGCACGCGGGTTGAGAACCAGCCGTCCTACCTGACCCTCGGCGGTAGGCCCGGTGTCCATAGGCGACGTTCCGGGATAGAACCCGTTCCCACAACAGTACTATGGGCCCGTGACAGAACCCTTTGTGATGCGCCGGAGTTCTAACTGTTGTCCCAACAGGCACGCGGTGTTAGATCCCGTCCCCCCATCCTGACCCTCCAGGGTAGGCCCGGTATCCCGACCTGATGCTCCGGGGTAGGCCTGGCGTCCCTTCCCGACGCTCTGGTGTAGTACCCGTAACCCCGCCCGGTGCTCCAGGGTAGTACCCATATACCCCCGTCGGTACTCCAGGGTAGTACCAGTACCCCCGCTGGTACTCCGGTGTAGTACCCGTATACCCCTGTCGGTACTCCGGGGTACACCTGCTGTCCCTACGGGCGCACGGGTTTAGACCCACCCTTCCTACTTGACCCTTCGCGTTAGGCCCGGTGTCCATAGGCGATGTTCCGGGTTAGAACATGTTCCCACAAGAGTACTATGGGCCAGTGGCAGAACCCTTTGTGATGCGCCGGAGTTCTAACTGTTGTTCCAACGGGCGCGCGGTGTTAGATCTCAGCCTCCCATCTTGACCCTCCAGGGTAGGCCCGGTATCCTTATCTGAAGCTCTAGGGTAGGCCTGGTGTCCCTTCCCGACGCTCTGGTGTAGTACCAGTAACCCCGCCCGGTGCTCCGAGGTAGTACCCGTATACCCCCGTCGGTACTCCGGAGCAGTAACGGTACCCCCATTGGTACTCCGGTGTAGTACCCGTATACCCCCGTCGGTACTCCGGGGTACACCTGCTGGCCTACAAGCACGCGGGTTGAGAACCAGCCTTCCTACCTGACCCTCGGCGGTAGGCCCGGTGTCCATAGGCGATGTTCCGGGATATAACCCGTTCCCACAGCAGTACTATGGGCCCGTGGCAGAACCCTTTGTGATGCGCCGGAGTTCTAACTGTTGTCCCAACAGGCACGCGGTGTTAGATCCCGGCCCCCCATCCTGACCCTCCAGGGTGAGCCCGGTATCCCGACCTGATGCTCCGGGGTAGGCCTGGCGTCCCTTCCCGACGCTCTGGTGTAGTACCGGTAACCACGCCCGGTACTCCAGCGTAATGCCAGGGTTCCCCCGTCAGTACTCCGGGGTAGTACCGATACCCCCGCCCGGTGCTTCGAGGTAGTACCCGTATACCACTGTTGCTACTCCGGCGTACACCTGCTGTGCCTACAAGCACGCGGGTTGAGAACCAGCCGTCCTACCTGACCCTCGGCGGTAGGCCCGGTGTCCATAGGCGACGTTCCGGGATAGAACCCGTTCCCACAAGAGTACTATGGGCCCGTGACAGAACCCTTTGTGATGCGCCGGAGTTCTAACTGTTGTCCCAACAGGCACACGGTGTTAGATCCCGGCCCCCCATTCTGACCCTCCAGGGTAGGCCCGGTATCCCGACCTGATGCTCCGGGGTAGGCCTGGCGTCCCTTCCCGACGCTCTGGTGTAGTACCCGTAACCCCGCCCGGTGCTCCAGGGTAGTACCCATATACCCCCGTCGGTACTCCAGGGTAGTACCGGTACCCCCGTTGGTACTCCGGTGTAGTACCCGTATACCCCTGTCGGTACTCCGGGGTACACCTGCTGTCCATACGGGCGCACGGGTTTAGACCCACCCTTCCTACTTGACCCTCGGCGGTAGGCCCGGTGTCCATAGGCGATGTTCCGGGTTAGAACATGTTCCCACAAGAGTACTATGGGCCAGTGGCAGAACCCTTTGTGATGCGCCGGAGTTCTAACTGTTGTCCCAACAGGCACGCGGTGTTAGATCCCGGCCCCCCATCCTGACCCTCCAGGGTAGGCCCGGTATCCCGACCTGATGCTCCAGGTTAGGCCTGGCTTCCCTTCCCGATGCTCTGGTGTAGTACCGGTAACCACGCCCGGTGCTCCAGCGTAATGCCAGGGTTCCCCCGTCAGTACTCCGGGGTAGTACCGGTACCCCCGCCCGGTACGTCGAGGTAGTACCCGTATACCACCGTTGGTAATCCGGGGTACACCTGCTGTGCCTACAAGCACGCGGGTTGAGAACCAGCCGTCCTACCTGACCCTCGGCGGTAGCCCCGGTGTCCATAGGCGACGTTCCGGGATAGAACCCGTTCCCACAGCAGTACTATGGGCCCGTGACAGAACCCTTTGTGATGCGCCGGAGTTCTAACTGTTGTCCCAACAGGCACGCGGTGTTAGATCCCGGCCCCCCATCCTGACCCTCCAGGGTAGGCCCGGTATCCCGACCTGATGCTCCGGGGTAGGCCTGGCGTCCCTTCCCGACGCTCTGGTGTAGTACCCGTAACCCCGCCCGGTGCTCCGAGGTAGTAACCATATACCCCCGTCTGTACTCCAGGGTAGTACCGGTACCCCCGTTGGTACTCCGGTGTAGTACCCGTATACCCCTGTCGGTACTCCGGGGTACACCTGCTGTCCATACGGGCGCACGGGTTTAGACCCACCCTTCCTACTTGACCCTTTGCGTTAGGCCCGGTGTCCATAGGCGATGTTCCGGGTTAGAACATGTTCCCACAACAGTACTATGGGCCAGTGGCAGAACCCTTTGTGATGCGCCGGAGTTCTAACTGTTGTCCCAACAGGCACGCGGTGTTAGATCCCGGCCCCCCATCCTGACCCTCCAGGGTAGGCCCGGTATCCTTACCTGATGCTCCAGGTTAGGCCTGGCTTCCCTTCCCGATGCTCTGGTGTAGTACCGGTAACCACGCCCGGTGCTCCAGCGTAATGCCAGGGTTCCCCCGTCAGTACTCCGGGGTAGTACCGGTACCCCCGCCCGGTACTTCGAGGTAGTACCCGTATACCACCGTTGGTAATCCGGGGTACACCTGCTGTGCCTACAAGCACGCGGGTTGAGAACCAGCCGTCCTACCTGACCCTCGGCGGTAGGCCCGGTGTCCATAGGCGACGTTCCGGGATAGAACCCGTTCCCACAGCAGTACTATGGGCCCGTGACAGAACCCTTTGTGATGCGCCGGAGTTCTAACTGTTGTCCCAACAGGCACACGTTGTTAGATCCCGGCCCCCCATCCTGACCCTCCAGGGTAGGCCCGGTATCCCGACCTGATGCTCCAGGTTAGGCCTGGCTTCCCTTCCCGATGCTCTGGTGTAGTACCGGTAACCACGCCCGGTGCTTCAGCGTAATGCCAGGGTTCCCCGTCAGTACTCCGGGGTAGTACCGGTACCCCCGCCCGGTGCTTCGAGGTAGTACCCGTATACCACCGTTAGTACTCCGGGGTACACCTGCTGTGCCTACAAGCACGCGGGTTGAGAACCAGCCGTCCTACCTGACCCTCGGCGGTAGGCCCGGTGTCCATAGGCGACGTTCCGGGATAGAACCCGTTCCCACAACAGTACTATGGGCCCGTGACAGAACCCTTTGTGATGCGCCGGAGTTCTAACTGTTGTCCCAACAGGCACGCGGTGTTAGATCCCGTCCCCCCATTCTGACCCTCCAGGGTAGGCCCGGTATCCCGACCTGATGCTCCGGGGTAGGCCTGGCGTCCCTTCCCGACGCTCTGGTGTAGTACCCGTAACCCCGCCCGGTGCTCCAGGGTAGTACCCATATACCCCCGTCGGTACTCCAGGGTACTACCAGTACCCCCGCTGGTACTCCGGTGTAGTACCCGTATACCCCTGTCGGTACTCCGGGGTACACCTGCTGTCCCTACGGGCGCACGGGTTTAGACCCACCCTTCCTACTTGACCCTTCGCGTTAGGCCCGGTGTCCATAGGCGATGTTCCGGGTTAGAACATGTTCCCACAAGAGTACTATGGGCCAGTGGCAGAATCCTTTGTGATGCGCCGGAGTTCTAACTGTTGTTCCAACGGGCGCGCGGTGTTAGATCTCAGCCTCCCATCTTGACCCTCCAGGGTAGGCCCGGTATCCTTATCTGAAGCTCTAGGGTAGGCCTGGTGTCCCTTCCCGACGCTCTGGTGTAGTACCAGTAACCCCGCCCGGTGCTCCGAGGTAGTACCCGTATACCCCCGTCGGTACTCCGGAGCAGTAACGGTACCCCCGTTGGTACTCCGGTGTAGTACCCGTATACCCCCGTCGGTACTCCGGGGTACACCTGCTGGCCTACAAGCACGCGGGTTGAGAACCAGCCTTCCTACCTGACCCTCGGCGGTAGGCCCGGTGTCCATAGGCGACGTACCGGGATAGAACCCGTTCCCACAGCAGTACTATGGGCCCGTGGCAGAACCCTTTGTGATGCGCCGGAGTTCTAACTGTTGTCCCAACAGGCACGCAGTGTTAGATCCCGTCCCCCCATCCTGACCCTCCAGGGTAGGCCCGGTATCCCGACCTGATGCTCCGGGGTAGGCCTGGCGTCCCTTCCCGATGCTCTGGTGTAGTACCCGTAACCCCGCCCGGTGCTCCAGGGTAGTACCCATATACCCCCGTCGGTACTCCAGGGTAGTACCGGTACCCCCGTTGGTACTCCGGTGTAGTACCCGTATACCCCTGTCGGTACTCCGGGGTACACCTGCTGTCCATACGGGCGCACGGGTTTAGACCCACCCTTCCTACTTGACCCTCGGCGGTAGGCCTGGTGTCCATAGGCGATGTTCCGGGTTAGAACATGTTCCCACAAGAGTACTATGGGCCAGTGGCAGAACCTTTTGTGATGCGCCGGAGTTCTAACTGTTGTCCCAACAGGCACGCGGTGTTAGATCCCGGCCCCCCATCCTGACCCTCCAGGGTAGGCCCGGTATCCCGACCTGATGCTCCGGGGTAGGCCTGGCTTCCCTTCCCGATGCTCTGGTGTAGTACCGGTAACCACGCCCGGTGCTCCAGCGTAATGCCAGGGTTCCCCCGTCAGTACTCCGGGGTAGTACCGGTACCCCCGCCCGGTACGTCGAGGTAGTACCCGTATACCACCGTTGGTAATCCGGGGTACACCTGCTGTGCCTACAAGCACGCGGGTTGAGAACCAGCCGTCCTACCTGACCCTCGGCGGTAGGCCCGGTGTCCATAGGCGACGTTCCGGGATAGAACCCGTTCCCACAACAGTACTATGGGCCCGTGACAGAACCCTTTGTGATGCGCCGGAGTTCTAACTGTTGTCCCAACAGGCACGCGGTGTTAGATCCCGTCCCCCCATCCTGACCCTCCAGGGTAGGCCCGGTATCCCGACCTGATGCTCCGGGGTAGGCCTGGCGTCCCTTCCCGACGCTCTGGTGTAGTACCCGTAACCCCGCCCGGTGCTCCAGGGTAGTACCCATATACCCCCGTCGGTACTCCAGGGTAGTACCAGTACCCCCGCTGGTACTCCGGTGTAGTACCCGTATACCCCTGTCGGTACTCCGGGGTACACCTGCTGTCCCTACGGGCGCACGGGTTTAGACCCACCCTTCCTACTTGACCCTTCGCGTTAGGCCCGGTGTCCATAGGCGATGTTCCGGGTTAGAACATGTTCCCACAAGAGTACTATGGGCCAGTGGCAGAACCCTTTGTGATGCGCCGGAGTTCTAACTGTTGTTCCAACGGGCGCGCGGTGTTAGATCTCAGCCTCCCATCTTGACCCTCCAGGGTAGGCCCGGTATCCTTATCTGAAGCTCTAGGGTAGGCCTGGTGTCCCTTCCCGACGCTCTGGTGTAGTACCAGTAACCCCGCCCGGTGCTCCGAGGTAGTACCCGTATACCCCCGTCGGTACTCCGGAGCAGTAACGGTACCCCCATTGGTACTCCGGTGTAGTACCCGTATACCCCCGTCGGTACTCCGGGGTACACCTGCTGGCCTACAAGCACGCGGGTTGAGAACCAGCCTTCCTACCTGACCCTCGGCGGTAGGCCCGGTGTCCATAGGCGATGTTCCGGGATATAACCCGTTCCCACAGCAGTACTATGGGCCCGTGGCAGAACCCTTTGTGATGCGCCGGAGTTCTAACTGTTGTCCCAACAGGCACGCGGTGTTAGATCCCGGCCCCCCATCCTGACCCTCCAGGGTGAGCCCGGTATCCCGACCTGATGCTCCGGGGTAGGCCTGGCGTCCCTTCCCGACGCTCTGGTGTAGTACCGGTAACCACGCCCGGTACTCCAGCGTAATGCCAGGGTTCCCCCGTCAGTACTCCGGGGTAGTACCGATACCCCCGCCCGGTGCTTCGAGGTAGTACCCGTATACCACTGTTGCTACTCCGGGGTACACCTGCTGTGCCTACAAGCACGCGGGTTGAGAACCAGCCGTCCTACCTGACCCTCGGCGGTAGGCCCGGTGTCCATAGGCGACGTTCCGGGATAGAACCCGTTCCCACAAGAGTACTATGGGCCCGTGACAGAACCCTTTGTGATGCGCCGGAGTTCTAACTGTTGTCCCAACAGGCACACGGTGTTAGATCCCGGCCCCCCATTCTGACCCTCCAGGGTAGGCCCGGTATCCCGACCTGATGCTCCGGGGTAGGCCTGGCGTCCCTTCCCGACGCTCTGGTGTAGTACCCGTAACCCCGCCCGGTGCTCCAGGGTAGTACCCATATACCCCCGTCGGTACTCCAGGGTAGTACCGGTACCCCCGTTGGTACTCCGGTGTAGTACCCGTATACCCCTGTCGGTACTCCGGGGTACACCTGCTGTCCCTACGGGCGCACGGGTTTAGACCCACCCTTCCTACTTGACCCTCGGCGGTAGGCCCGGTGTCCATAGGCGATGTTCCGGGTTAGAACATGTTCCCACAAGAGTACTATGGGCCAGTGGCAGAACCCTTTGTGATGCGCCGGAGTTCTAACTGTTGTCCCAACAGGCACGCGGTGTTAGATCCCGGCCCCCCATCCTGACCCTCCAGGGTAGGCCCGGTATCCCGACCTGATGCTCCAGGTTAGGCCTGGCTTCCCTTCCCGATGCTCTGGTGTAGTACCGGTAACCACGCCCGGTGCTCCAGCGTAATGCCAGGGTTCCCCCGTCAGTACTCCGGGGTAGTACCGGTACCCCCGCCCGGTACTTCGAGGTAGTACCCGTATACCACCGTTGGTAATCCGGGGTACACCTGCTGTGCCTATAAGCACGCGGGTTGAGAACCAGCCGTCCTACCTGACCCTCGGCGGTAGCCCCGGTGTCCATAGGCGACGTTCCGGGATAGAACCCGTTCCCACAGCAGTACTATGGGCCCGTGACAGAACCCTTTGTGATGCGCCGGAGTTCTAACTGTTGTCCCAACAGGCACGCGGTGTTAGATCCCGGCCCCCCATCCTGACCCTCCAGGGTAGGCCCGGTATCCCGACCTGATGCTCCGGGGTAGGCCTGGCGTCCCTTCCCGACGCTCTGGTGTAGTACCCGTAACCCCGCCCGGTGCTCCAGGGTAGTAACCATATACCCCCGTCTGTACTCCAGGGTAGTACCGGTACCCCCGTTGGTACTCCGGTGTAGTACCCGTATACCCCTGTCGGTACTCCGGGGTACACCTGCTGTCCATACGGGCGCACGGGTTTAGACCCACCCTTCCTACTTGACCCTTTGCGTTAGGCCCGGTGTCCATAGGCGATGTTCCGGGTTAGAACATGTTCCCACAACAGTACTATGGGCCAGTGGCAGAACCCTTTGTGATGCGCCGGAGTTCTAACTGTTGTCCCAACAGGCACGCGGTGTTAGATCCCGGCCCCCCATCCTGACCCTCCAGGGTAGGCCCGGTATCCTTACCTGATGCTCCAGGTTAGGCCTGGCTTCCCTTCCCGATGCTCTGGTGTAGTACCGGTAACCACGCCCGGTGCTCCAGCGTAATGCCAGGGTTCCCCCGTCAGTACTCCGGGGTAGTACCGGTACCCCCGCCCGGTACTTCGAGGTAGTACCCGTATACCACCGTTGGTAATCCGGGGTACACCTGCTGTGCCTACAAGCACGCGGGTTGAGAACCAGCCGTCCTACCTGACCCTCGGCGGTAGGCCCGGTGTCCATAGGCGACGTTCCGGGATAGAACCCGTTCCCACAGCAGTACTATGGGCCCGTGACAGAACCCTTTGTGATGCGCCGGAGTTCTAACTGTTGTCCCAACAGGCACACGTTGTTAGATCCCGGCCCCCCATCCTGACCCTCCAGGGTAGGCCCGGTATCCCGACCTGATGCTCCAGGTTAGGCCTGGCTTCCCTTCCCGATGCTCTGGTGTAGTACCGGTAACCACGCCCGGTGCTCCAGCGTAATGCCAGGGTTCCCCCGTCAGTACTCCGGGGTAGTACCGGTACCCCCGCCCGGTGCTTCGAGGTAGTACCCGTATACCACCGTTAGTACTCCGGGGTACACCTGCTGTGCCTACAAGCACGCGGGTTGAGAACCAGCCGTCCTACCTGACCCTCGGCGGTAGGCCCGGTGTCCATAGGCGACGTTCCGGGATAGAACCCGTTCCCACAACAGTACTATGGGCCCGTGACAGAACCCTTTGTGATGCGCCGGAGTTCTAACTGTTGTCCCAACAGGCACGCGGTGTTAGATCCCGTCCCCCCATTCTGACCCTCCAGGGTAGGCCCGGTATCCCGACCTGATGCTCCGGGGTAGGCCTGGCGTCCCTTCCCGACGCTCTGGTGTAGTACCCGTAACCCCGCCCGGTGCTCCAGGGTAGTACCCATATACCCCCGTCGGTACTCCAGGGTACTACCAGTACCCCCGCTGGTACTCCGGTGTAGTACCCGTATACCCCTGTCGGTACTCCGGGGTACACCTGCTGTCCCTACGGGCGCACGGGTTTAGACCCACCCTTCCTACTTGACCCTTCGCGTTAGGCCCGGTGTCCATAGGCGATGTTCCGGGTTAGAACATGTTCCCACAAGAGTACTATGGGCCAGTGGCAGAATCCTTTGTGATGCGCCGGAGTTCTAACTGTTGTTCCAACGGGCGCGCGGTGTTAGATCTCAGCCTCCCATCTTGACCCTCCAGGGTAGGCCCGGTATCCTTATCTGAAGCTCTAGGGTAGGCCTGGTGTCCCTTCCCGACGCTCTGGTGTAGTACCAGTAACCCCGCCCGGTGCTCCGAGGTAGTACCCGTATACCCCCGTCGGTACTCCGGAGCAGTAACGGTACCCCCGTTGGTACTCCGGTGTAGTACCCGTATACCCCCGTCGGTACTCCGGGGTACACCTGCTGGCCTACAAGCACGCGGGTTGAGAACCAGCCTTCCTACCTGACCCTCGGCGGTAGGCCCGGTGTCCATAGGCGACGTACCGGGATAGAACCCGTTCCCACAGCAGTACTATGGGCCCGTGGCAGAACCCTTTGTGATGCGCCGGAGTTCTAACTGTTGTCCCAACAGGCACGCAGTGTTAGATCCCGTCCCCCCATCCTGACCCTCCAGGGTAGGCCCGGTATCCCGACCTGATGCTCCGGGGTAGGCCTGGCGTCCCTTCCCGATGCTCTGGTGTAGTACCCGTAACCCCGCCCGGTGCTCCAGGGTAGTACCCATATACCCCCGTCGGTACTCCAGGGTAGTACCGGTACCCCCGTTGGTACTCCGGTGTAGTACCCGTATACCCCTGTCGGTACTCCGGGGTACACCTGCTGTCCATACGGGCGCACGGGTTTAGACCCACCCTTCCTACTTGACCCTCGGCGGTAGGCCTGGTGTCCATAGGCGATGATCCGGGTTAGAACATGTTCCCACAAGAGTACTATGGGCCAGTGGCAGAACCTTTTGTGATGCGCCGGAGTTCTAACTGTTGTCCCAACAGGCACGCGGTGTTAGATCCCGGCCCCCCATCCTGACCCTCCAGGGTAGGCCCGGTATCCCGACCTGATGCTCCGGGGTAGGCCTGGCTTCCCTTCCCGATGCTCTGGTGTAGTACCGGTAACCACGCCCGGTGCTCCAGCGTAATGCCAGGGTTCCCCCGTCAGTACTCCAGGGTAGTACCGGTACCCCCGCCCGGTACTTCGAGGTAGTACCCGTATACCACCGTTGGTACTCCGGGGTACACCTGCTGTGCCTACAAGCACGCGGGTTGAGAACCAGCCGTCCTACCTGACCCTCGGCGGTAGGCCCGGTGTCCATAGGCGACGTTCCGGGATAGAACCCGTTCCCACAGCAGTACTATGGGCCCGTGACAGAACCCTTTGTGATGCGCCGGAGTTCTAACTGTTGTCCCAACAGGCACACGGTGTTAGATCCCGGCCCCCCATTCTGACCCTCCAGGGTAGGCCCGGTATCCCGACCTGATGCTCCGGGGTAGGCCTGGCGTCCCTTCCCGACGCTCTGGTGTAGTACCCGTAACCCCGCCCGGTGCTCCAGGGTAGTAACCATATACCCCCGTCGGTACTCCAGGGTAGTACCGGTACCCCTGTTGGTACTCCGGTGTAGTACCCGTATACCCCTGTCGGTACTCCGGGGTACACCTGCTGTCCATACGGGCGCACGGGTTTAGACCCACCCTTCCTACTTGACCCTTTGCGTTAGGCCCGGTGTCCATAGGCGATGTTCCGGGTTAGAACATGTTCCCACAACAGTACTATGGGCCAGTGGCAGAACCCTTTGTGATGCGCCGGAGTTCTAACTGTTGTCCCAACAGGCACGCGGTGTTAGATCCCGGCCCCCCATCCTGACCCTCCAGGGTAGGCCCGGTATCCCGACCTGATGCTCCAGGTTAGGCCTGGCTTCCCTTCCCGATGCTCTGGTGTAGTACCGGTAACCACGCCCGGTGCTCCAGCGTAATGCCAGGGTTCCCCCGTCAGTACTCCAGGGTAGTACCGGTACCCCCGCCCGGTACTTCGAGGTAGTACCCGTATACCACCGTTGGTAATCCGGGGTACACCTGCTGTGCCTACAAGCACGCGGGTTGAGAACCAGCCGTCCTACCTGACCCTCGGCGGTAGGCCCGGTGTCCATAGGCGACGTTCCGGGATAGAACCCGTTCCCACAGCAGTACTATGGGCCCGTGACAGAACCCTTTGTGATGCGCCGGAGTTCTAACTGTTGTCCCAACAGGCACACGTTGTTAGATCCCGGCCCCCCATCCTGACCCTCCAGGGTAGGCCCGGTATCCCGACCTGATGCTCCAGGTTAGGCCTGGCTTCCCTTCCCGATGCTCTGGTGTAGTACCGGTAACCACGCCCGGTGCTCCAGCGTAATGCCAGGGTTCCCCCGTCAGTACTCCGGGGTAGTACCGGTACCCCCGCCCGGTACTTCAAGGTAGTACCCGTATACCACCGTTAGTACTCCGGGGTACACCTGCTGTGCCTACAAGCACGCGGGTTGAGAACCAGCCGTCCTACCTGACCCTCGGCGGTAGGCCCGGTGTCCATAGGCGACGTTCCGGGATAGAACCCGTTCCCACAACAGTACTATGGGCCCGTGACAGAACCCTTTGTGATGCGCCGGAGTTCTAACTGTTGTCCCAACAGGCACGCGGTGTTAGATCCCGTCCCCCCATCCTGACCCTCCAGGGTAGGCCCGGTATCCCGACCTGATGCTCCGGGGTAGGCCTGGCGTCCCTTCCCGACGCTCTGGTGTAGTACCCGTAACCCCGCCCGGTGCTCCAGGGTAGTACCCATATACCCCCGTCGGTACTCCAGGGTAGTACCAGTACCCCCGCTGGTACTCCGGTGTAGTACCCGTATACCCCTGTCGGTACTCCGGGGTACACCTGCTGTCCCTACGGGCGCACGGGTTTAGACCCACCCTTCCTACTTGACCCTTCGCGTTAGGCCCGGTGTCCATAGGCGATGTTCCGGGTTAGAACATGTTCCCACAAGAGTACTATGGGCCAGTGGCAGAACCCTTTGTGATGCGCCGGAGTTCTAACTGTTGTTCCAATGGGCGCGCGGTGTTAGATCTCAGCCTCCCATCTTGACCCTCCAGGGTAGGCCCGGTATCCTTATCTGAAGCTCTAGGGTAGGCCTGGTGTCCCTTCCCGACGCTCTGGTGTAGTACCAGTAACCCCGCCCGGTGCTCCGAGGTAGTACCCGTATACCCCCGTCGGTACTCCGGAGCAGTAACGGTACCCCCATTGGTACTCCGGTGTAGTACCCGTATACCCCCGTCGGTACTCCGGGGTACACCTGCTGGCCTACAAGCACGCGGGTTGAGAACCAGCCGTCCTACCTGACCCTCGGCGGTAGGCCCGGTGTCCATAGGCGATGTTCCGGGATATAACCCGTTCCCACAGCAGTACTATGGGCCCGTGGCAGAACCCTTTGTGATGCGCCGGAGTTCTAACTGTTGTCCCAACAGGCACGCGGTGTTAGATCCCGGCCCCCCATCCTGACCCTCCAGGGTGAGCCCGGTATCCCGACCTGATGCTCCGGGGTAGGCCTGGCGTCCCTTCCCGACGCTCTGGTGTAGTACCGGTAACCACGCCCGGTACTCCAGCGTAATGCCAGGGTTCCCCCGTCAGTACTCCGGGGTAGTACCGATACCCCCGCCCGGTGCTTCGAGTTAGTACCCGTATACCACTGTTGCTACTCCGGGGTACACCTGCTGTGCCTACAAGCACGCGGGTTGAGAACCAGCCGTCCTACCTGACCCTCGGCGGTAGGCCCGGTGTCCATAGGCGACGTTCCGGGATAGAACCCGTTCCCACAGCAGTACTATGGGCCCGTGACAGAACCCTTTGTGATGCGCCAGAGTTCTAACTGTTGTCCCAACAGGCACACGGTGTTAGATCCCGGCCCCCCATTCTGACCCTCCAGGGTAGGCCCGGTATCCCGACCTGATGCTCCGGGGTAGGCCTGGCGTCCCTTCCCGACGCTCTGGTGTAGTACCCGTAACCCCGCCCGGTGCTCCAGGGTAGTACCCATATACCCCCGTCGGTACTCCAGGGTAGTACCGGTACCCCCGTTGGTACTCCGGTGTAGTACCCGTATACCCCTGTCGGTACTCCGGGGTACACCTGCTGTCCCTACGGGCGCACGGGTTTAGACCCACCCTTCCTACTTGACCCTCGGCGGTAGGCCCGGTGTCCATAGGCGATGTTCCGGGTTAGAACATGTTCCCACAAGAGTACTATGGGCCAGTGGCAGAACCCTTTGTGATGCGCCGGAGTTCTAACTGTTGTCCCAACAGGCACGCGGTGTTAGATCCCGGCCCCCCATCCTGACCCTCCAGGGTAGGCCCGGTATCCCGACCTGATGCTCCAGGTTAGGCCTGGCTTCCCTTCCCGATGCTCTGGTGTAGTACCGGTAACCACGCCCGGTGCTCCAGCGTAATGCCAGGGTTCCCCCGTCAGTACTCCGGGGTAGTAACGGTACCCCCGCCCGGTACGTCGAGGTAGTACCCGTATACCACCGTTGGTAATCCGGGGTACACCTGCTGTGCCTACAAGCACGCGGGTTGAGAACCAGCCGTCCTACCTGACCCTCGGCGGTAGCCCCGGTGTCCATAGGCGACGTTCCGGGATAGAACCCGTTCCCACAGCAGTACTATGGGCCCGTGACAGAACCCTTTGTGATGCGCCGGAGTTCTAACTGTTGTCCCAACAGGCACGCGGTGTTAGATCCCGGCCCCCCATCCTGACCCTCTAGGGTAGGCCCGGTATCCTGACCTGATGCTCCAGGTTAGGCCTGGCTTCCCTTCCCGATGCTCTGGTGTAGTACCGGTAACCACGCCCGGTGCTCCAGCGTAATGCCAGGGTTCCCCCGTCAGTACTCCAGGGTAGTACCGGTACCCCCGCCCGGTACTTCGAGGTAGTACCCGTATACCACCGTTGGTACTCCGGGGTACACCTGCTGTGCCTACAAGCACGCGGGTTGAGAACCAGCCGTCCTACCTGACCCTCGGCAGTAGGCCCGGTGTCCATAGGCGACGTTCCGGGATAGAACCCGTTCCCACAGCAGTACTATGGGCCCGTGACAGAACCCTTTGTGATGCGCCGGAGTTCTAACTGTTGTCCCAACAGGCACACGGTGTTAGATCCCGGCCCCCCATTCTGACCCTCCAGGGTAGGCCCGGTATCCCGACCTGATGCTCCGGGGTAGGCCTGGCGTCCCTTCCCGACGCTCTGGTGTAGTACCCGTAACCCCGCCCGGTGCTCCAGGGTAGTAACCATATACCCCCGTCGGTACTCCAGGGTAGTACCGGTACCCCTGTTGGTACTCCGGTGTAGTACCCGTATACCCCTGTCGGTACTCCGGGGTACACCTGCTGTCCATACGGGCGCACGGGTTTAGACCCACCCTTCCTACTTGACCCTTTGCGTTAGGCCCGGTGTCCATAGGCGATGTTCCGGGTTAGAACATGTTCCCACAACAGTACTATGGGCCAGTGGCAGAACCCTTTGTGATGCGCCGGAGTTCTAACTGTTGTCCCAACAGGCACGCGGTGTTAGATCCCGGCCCCCCATCCTGACCCTCCAGGGTAGGCCCGGTATCCCGACCTGATGCTCCAGGTTAGGCCTGGCTTCCCTTCCCGATGCTCTGGTGTAGTACCGGTAACCACGCCCGGTGCTCCAGCGTAATGCCAGGGTTCCCCCGTCAGTACTCCGGGGTAGTACCGGTACCCCCGCCCGGTACTTCGAGGTAGTACCCGTATACCACCGTTGGTAATCCGGGGTACACCTGCTGTGCCTACAAGCACGCGGGTTGAGAACCAGCCGTCCTACCTGACCCTCGGCGGTAGGCCCGGTGTCCATAGGCGACGTTCCGGGATAGAACCCGTTCCCACAGCAGTACTATGGGCCCGTGACAGAACCCTTTGTGATGCGCCGGAGTTCTAACTGTTGTCCCAACAGGCACACGTTGTTAGATCCCGGCCCCCCATCCTGACCCTCCAGGGTAGGCCCGGTATCCCGACCTGATGCTCCAGGTTAGGCCTGGCTTCCCTTCCCGATGCTCTGGTGTAGTACCGGTAACCACGCCCGGTGCTCCAGCGTAATGCCAGGGTTCCCCCGTCAGTACTCCGGGGTAGTAACGGTACCCCCGCCCGGTACGTCGAGGTAGTACCCGTATACCACCGTTGGTAATCCGGGGTACACCTGCTGTGCCTACAAGCACGCGGGTTGAGAACCAGCCGTCCTACCTGACCCTCGGCGGTAGCCCCGGTGTCCATAGGCGACGTTCCGGGATAGAACCCGTTCCCACAGCAGTACTATGGGCCCGTGACAGAACCCTTTGTGATGCGCCGGAGTTCTAACTGTTGTCCCAACAGGCACGCGGTGTTAGATCCCGGCCCCCCATCCTGACCCTCTAGGGTAGGCCCGGTATCCTGACCTGATGCTCCAGGTTAGGCCTGGCTTCCCTTCCCGATGCTCTGGTGTAGTACCGGTAACCACGCCCGGTGCTCCAGCGTAATGCCAGGGTTCCCCCGTCAGTACTCCAGGGTAGTACCGGTACCCCCGCCCGGTACTTCGAGGTAGTACCCGTATACCACCGTTGGTACTCCGGGGTACACCTGCTGTGCCTACAAGCACGCGGGTTGAGAACCAGCCGTCCTACCTGACCCTCGGCAGTAGGCCCGGTGTCCATAGGCGACGTTCCGGGATAGAACCCGTTCCCACAGCAGTACTATGGGCCCGTGACAGAACCCTTTGTGATGCGCCGGAGTTCTAACTGTTGTCCCAACAGGCACACGGTGTTAGATCCCGGCCCCCCATTCTGACCCTCCAGGGTAGGCCCGGTATCCCGACCTGATGCTCCGGGGTAGGCCTGGCGTCCCTTCCCGACGCTCTGGTGTAGTACCCGTAACCCCGCCCGGTGCTCCAGGGTAGTAACCATATACCCCCGTCGGTACTCCAGGGTAGTACCGGTACCCCTGTTGGTACTCCGGTGTAGTACCCGTATACCCCTGTCGGTACTCCGGGGTACACCTGCTGTCCATACGGGCGCACGGGTTTAGACCCACCCTTCCTACTTGACCCTTTGCGTTAGGCCCGGTGTCCATAGGCGATGTTCCGGGTTAGAACATGTTCCCACAACAGTACTATGGGCCAGTGGCAGAACCCTTTGTGATGCGCCGGAGTTCTAACTGTTGTCCCAACAGGCACGCGGTGTTAGATCCCGGCCCCCCATCCTGACCCTCCAGGGTAGGCCCGGTATCCCGACCTGATGCTCCAGGTTAGGCCTGGCTTCCCTTCCCGATGCTCTGGTGTAGTACCGGTAACCACGCCCGGTGCTCCAGCGTAATGCCAGGGTTCCCCCGTCAGTACTCCGGGGTAGTACCGGTACCCCCGCCCGGTACTTCGAGGTAGTACCCGTATACCACCGTTGGTAATCCGGGGTACACCTGCTGTGCCTACAAGCACGCGGGTTGAGAACCAGCCGTCCTACCTGACCCTCGGCGGTAGGCCCGGTGTCCATAGGCGACGTTCCGGGATAGAACCCGTTCCCACAGCAGTACTATGGGCCCGTGACAGAACCCTTTGTGATGCGCCGGAGTTCTAACTGTTGTCCCAACAGGCACACGTTGTTAGATCCCGGCCCCCCATCCTGACCCTCCAGGGTAGGCCCGGTATCCCGACCTGATGCTACAGGTTAGGCCTGGCTTCCCTTCCCGATGCTCTGGTGTAGTACCGGTAACCACGCCCGGTGCTCCAGCGTAATGCCAGGGTTCCCCCGTCAGTACTCCGGGGTAGTACCGGTACCCCCGCCCGGTACTTCAAGGTAGTACCCGTATACCACCGTTGGTAATCCGGGGTACACCTGCTGTGCCTACAAGCACGCGGGTTGAGAACCAGCCGTCCTACCTGACCCTCGGCGGTAGGCCCGGTGTCCATAGGCGACGTTCCGGGATAGAACCCGTTCCCACAGCAGTACTATGGGCCCGTGACAGAACCCTTTGTGATGCGCCGGAGTTCTAACTGTTGTCCCAACAGGCACACGTTGTTAGATCCCGGCCCCCCATCCTGACCCTCCAGGGTAGGCCCGGTATCCCGACCTGATGCTCCAGGTTAGGCCTGGCTTCCCTTCCCGATGCTCTGGTGTAGTACCGGTAACCACGCCCGGTGCTCCAGCGTAATGCCAGGGTTCCCCCGTCAGTACTCCGGGGTAGTACCGGTACCCCCGCCCGGTACTTCAAGGTAGTACCCGTATACCACCGTTAGTACTCCGGGGTACACCTGCTGTGCCTACAAGCACGCGGGTTGAGAACCAGCCGTCCTACCTGACCCTCGGCGGTAGGCCCGGTGTCCATAGGCGACGTTCCGGGATAGAACCCGTTCCCACAACAGTACTATGGGCCCGTGACAGAACCCTTTGTGATGCGCCGGAGTTCTAACTGTTGTCCCAACAGGCACGCGGTGTTAGATCCCGTCCCCCCATCCTGACCCTCCAGGGTAGGCCCGGTATCCCGACCTGATGCTCCGGGGTAGGCCTGGCGTCCCTTCCCGACGCTCTGGTGTAGTACCCGTAACCCCGCCCGGTGCTCCAGGGTAGTACCCATATACCCCCGTCGGTACTCCAGGGTAGTACCAGTACCCCCGCTGGTACTCCGGTGTAGTACCCGTATACCCCTGTCGGTACTCCGGGGTACACCTGCTGTCCCTACGGGCGCACGGGTTTAGACCCACCCTTCCTACTTGACCCTTCGCGTTAGGCCCGGTGTCCATAGGCGATGTTCCGGGTTAGAACATGTTCCCACAAGAGTACTATGGGCCAGTGGCAGAACCCTTTGTGATGCGCCGGAGTTCTAACTGTTGTTCCAACGGGCGCGCGGTGTTAGATCTCAGCCTCCCATCTTGACCCTCCAGGGTAGGCCCGGTATCCTTATCTGAAGCTCTAGGGTAGGCCTGGTGTCCCTTCCCGACGCTCTGGTGTAGTACCAGTAACCCCGCCCGGTGCTCCGAGGTAGTACCCGTATACCCCCGTCGGTACTCCGGAGCAGTAACGGTACCCCCATTGGTACTCCGGTGTAGTACCCGTATACCCCCGTCGGTACTCCGGGGTACACCTGCTGGCCTACAAGCACGCGGGTTGAGAACCAGCCGTCCTACCTGACCCTCGGCGGTAGGCCCGGTGTCCATAGGCGATGTTCCGGGATATAACCCGTTCCCACAGCAGTACTATGGGCCCGTGGCAGAACCCTTTGTGATGCGCCGGAGTTCTAACTGTTGTCCCAACAGGCACGCGGTGTTAGATCCCGGCCCCCCATCCTGACCCTCCAGGGTGAGCCCGGTATCCCGACCTGATGCTCCGGGGTAGGCCTGGCGTCCCTTCCCGACGCTCTGGTGTAGTACCGGTAACCACGCCCGGTACTCCAGCGTAATGCCAGGGTTCCCCCGTCAGTACTCCGGGGTAGTACCGATACCCCCGCCCGGTGCTTCGAGGTAGTACCCGTATACCACTGTTGCTACTCCGGGGTACACCTGCTGTGCCTACAAGCACGCGGGTTGAGAACCAGCCGTCCTACCTGACCCTCGGCGGTAGGCCCGGTGTCCATAGGCGACGTTCCGGGATAGAACCCGTTCCCACAGCAGTACTATGGGCCCGTGACAGAACCCTTTGTGATGCGCCGGAGTTCTAACTGTTGTCCCAACAGGCACACGGTGTTAGATCCCGGCCCCCCATTCTGACCCTCCAGGGTAGGCCCGGTATCCCGACCTGATGCTCCGGGGTAGGCCTGGCGTCCCTTCCCGACGCTCTGGTGTAGTACCCGTAACCCCGCCCGGTGCTCCAGGGTAGTACCCATATACCCCCGTCGGTACTCCAGGGTAGTACCGGTACCCCCGTTGGTACTCCGGTGTAGTACCCGTATATCCCTGTCGGTACTCCGGGGTACACCTGCTGTCCCTACGGGCGCACGGGTTTAGACCCACCCTTCCTACTTGACCCTCGGCGGTAGGCCCGGTGTCCATAGGCGATGTTCCGGGTTAGAACATGTTCCCACAAGAGTACTATGGGCCAGTGGCAGAACCCTTTGTGATGCGCCGGAGTTCTAACTGTTGTCCCAACAGGCACGCGGTGTTAGATCCCGGCCCCCCATCCTGACCCTCCAGGGTAGGCCCGGTATCCCGACCTGATGCTCCAGGGTAGGCCTGGCTTCCCTTCCCGATGCTCTGGTGTAGTACCGGTAACCACGCCCGGTGCTCCAGCGTAATGCCAGGGTTCCCCCGTCAGTACTCCGGGGTAGTACCGGTACCCCCGCCCGGTACGTCGAGGTAGTACCCGTATACCACCGTTGGTAATCCGGGGTACACCTGCTGTGCCTACAAGCACGCGGGTTGAGAACCAGCCGTCCTACCTGACCCTCGGCGGTAGCCCCGGTGTCCATAGGCGACGTTCCGGGATAGAACCCGTTCCCACAGCAGTACTATGGGCCCGTGACAGAACCCTTTGTGATGCGCCGGAGTTCTAACTGTTGTCCCAACAGGCACGCGGTGTTAGATCCCGGCCCCCCATCCTGACCCTCTAGGGTAGGCCCGGTATCCTGACCTGATGCTCCAGGTTAGGCCTGGCTTCCCTTCCCGATGCTCTGGTGTAGTACCGGTAACCACGCCCGGTGCTCCAGCGTAATGCCAGGGTTCCCCCGTCAGTACTCCAGGGTAGTACCGGTACCCCCGCCCGGTACTTCGAGGTAGTACCCGTATACCACCGTTGGTACTCCGGGGTACACCTGCTGTGCCTACAAGCACGCGGGTTGAGAACCAGCCGTCCTACCTGACCCTCGGCAGTAGGCCCGGTGTCCATAGGCGACGTTCCGGGATAGAACCCGTTCCCACAGCAGTACTATGGGCCCGTGACAGAACCCTTTGTGATGCGCCGGAGTTCTAACTGTTGTCCCAACAGGCACACGGTGTTAGATCCCGGCCCCCCATTCTGACCCTCCAGGGTAGGCCCGGTATCCCGACCTGATGCTCCGGGGTAGGCCTGGCGTCCCTTCCCGACGCTCTGGTGTAGTACCCGTAACCCCGCCCGGTGCTCCAGGGTAGTAACCATATACCCCCGTCTGTACTCCAGGGTAGTACCGGTACCCCCGTTGGTACTCCGGTGTAGTACCCGTATACCCCTGTCGGTACTCCGGGGTACACCTGCTGTCCATACGGGCGCACGGGTTTAGACCCACCCTTCCTACTTGACCCTTTGCGTTAGGCCCGGTGTCCATAGGCGATGTTCCGGGTTAGAACATGTTCCCACAACAGTACTATGGGCCAGTGGCAGAACCCTTTGTGATGCGCCGGAGTTCTAACTGTTGTCCCAACAGGCACGCGGTGTTAGATCCCGGCCCCCCATCCTGACCCTCCAGGGTAGGCCCGGTATCCCGACCTGATGCTCCAGGTTAGGCCTGGCTTCCCTTCCCGATGCTCTGGTGTAGTACCGGTAACCACGCCCGGTGCTCCAGCGTAATGCCAGGGTTCCCCCGTCAGTACTCCGGGGTAGTACCGGTACCCCCGCCCGGTACTTCGAGGTAGTACCCGTATACCACCGTTGGTAATCCGGGGTACACCTGCTGTGCCTACAAGCACGCGGGTTGAGAACCAGCCGTCCTACCTGACCCTCGGCGGTAGGCCCGGTGTCCATAGGCGACGTTCCGGGATAGAACCCGTTCCCACAGCAGTACTATGGGCCCGTGACAGAACCCTTTGTGATGCGCCGGAGTTCTAACTGTTGTCCCAACAGGCACACGTTGTTAGATCCCGGCCCCCCATCCTGACCCTCCAGGGTAGGCCCGGTATCCCGACCTGATGCTCCAGGTTAGGACTGGCTTCCCTTCCCGATGCTCTGGTGTAGTACCGGTAACCACGCCCGGTGCTCCAGCGTAATGCCAGGGTTCCCCCGTCAGTACTCCGGGGTAGTACCGGTACCCCCGCCCGGTGCTTCGAGGTAGTACCCGTATACCACCGTTAGTACTCCGGGGTACACCTGCTGTGCCTACAAGCACGCGGGTTGAGAACCAGCCGTCCTACCTGACCCTCGGCGGTAGGCCCGGTGTCCATAGGCGACGTTCCGGGATAGAACCCGTTCCCACAACAGTACTATGGGCCCGTGACAGAACCCTTTGTGATGCGCCGGAGTTCTAACTGTTGTCCCAACAGGCACGCGGTGTTAGATCCCGTCCCCCCATTCTGACCCTCCAGGGTAGGCCCGGTATCCCGACCTGATGCTCCGGGGTAGGCCTGGCGTCCCTTCCCGACGCTCTGGTGTAGTACCCGTAACCCCGCCCGGTGCTCCAGGGTAGTACCCATATACCCCCGTCGGTACTCCAGGGTACTACCAGTACCCCCGCTGGTACTCCGGTGTAGTACCCGTATACCCCTGTTGGTACTCCGGGGTACACCTGCTGTCCCTACGGGCGCACGGGTTTAGACCCACCCTTCCTACTTGACCCTTCGCGTTAGGCCCGGTGTCCATAGGCGATGTTCCGGGTTAGAACATGTTCCCACAAGAGTACTATGGGCCAGTGGCAGAACCCTTTGTGATGCGCCGGAGTTCTAACTGTTGTTCCAACGGGCGCGCGGTGTTAGATCTCAGCCTCCCATCTTGACCCTCCAGGGTAGGCCCGGTATCCTTATCTGAAGCTCTAGGGTAGGCCTGGTGTCCCTTCCCGACGCTCTGGTGTAGTACCAGTAACCCCGCCCGGTGCTCCGAGGTAGTACCCGTATACCCCCGTCGGTACTCCGGAGCAGTAACGGTACCCCCGTTGGTACTCCGGTGTAGTACCCGTATACCCCCGTCGGTACTCCGGGGTACACCTGCTGGCCTACAAGCACGCGGGTTGAGAACCAGCCGTCCTACCTGACCCTCGGCGGTAGGCCCGGTGTCCATAGGCGATGTTCCGGGATAGAACCCGTTCCCACAGCAGTACTATGGGCCCGTGGCAGAACCCTTTGTGATGCGCCGGAGTTCTAACTGTTGTCCCAACAGGCACACGGTGTTAGATCCCGGCCCCCCATCCTGACCCTCCAGGGTAGGCCCGGTATCCCGACCTGATGCTCCGGGGTAGGCCTGGCGTCCCTTCCCGACGCTCTGGTGTAGTACCCGTAACCCCGCCCGGTGCTCCAGGGTAGTAACCATATACCCCCGTCGGTACTCCAGGGTAGTACCGGTACCCCTGTTGGTACTCCGGTGTAGTACCCGTATACCCCTGTCGGTACTCCGGGGTACACCTGCTGTCCCTACGGGCGCACGGGTTTAGACCCACCCTTCCTACTTGACCCTTTGCGTTAGGCCCGGTGTCCATAGGCGATGTTCCGGGTTAGAACATGTTCCCACAACAGTACTATGGGCCAGTGGCAGAACCCTTTGTGATGCGCCGGAGTTCTAACTGTTGTTCCAACAGGCGCGCGGTGTTAGATCTCAGCCTCCCATCTTGACCCTCCAGGGTAGGCCCGGTATCCTTATCTGAAGCTCTAGGGTAGGCCTGGTGTCCCTTCCCGACGCTCTGGTGTAGTACCAGTAACCCCGCCCGGTGCTCCGAGGTAGTACCCGTATACCCCCGTCGGTACTCCGGAGCAGTAACGGTACCCCCGTTGGTACTCCGGTGTAGTACCCGTATACCCCCGTCGGTACTCCGGGGTACACCTGCTGGCCTACAAGCACGCGGGTTGAGAACCAGCCTTCCTACCTGACCCTCGGCGGTAGGCCCGGTGTCCATAGGCGACGTACCGGGATAGAACCCGTTCCCACAGCAGTACTATGGGCCCGTGGCAGAACCCTTTGTGATGCGCCGGAGTTCTAACTGTTGTCCCAACAGGCACGCAGTGTTAGATCCCGTCCCCCCATCCTGACCCTCCAGGGTAGGCCCGGTATCCCGACCTGATGCTCCGGGGTAGGCCTGGCGTCCCTTCCCGATGCTCTGGTGTAGTACCCGTAACCCCGCCCGGTGCTCCAGGGTAGTACCCATATACCCCCGTCGGTACTCCAGGGTAGTACCGGTACCCCCGCTGGTACTCCGGTGTAGTACCCGTATACCCCTGTCGGTACTCCGGGGTACACCTGCTGTCCCTACGGGCGCACGGGTTTAGACCCACCCTTCCTACTTGACCCTTCGCGTTAGGCCCGGTGTCCATAGGCGATGTTCCGGGTTAGAACATGTTCCCACAAGAGTACTATGGGCCAGTGGCAGAACCTTTTGTGATGCGCCGGAGTTCTAACTGTTGTCCCAACAGGCACGCGGTGTTAGATCCCGGCCCCCCATCCTGACCCTCCAGGGTAGGCCCGGTATCCCGACCTGATGCTCCGGGGTAGGCCTGGCTTCCCTTCCCGATGCTCTGGTGTAGTACCGGTAACCACGCCCGGTGCTCCAGCGTAATGCCAGGGTTCCCCCGTCAGTACTCCAGGGTAGTACCGGTACCCCCGCCCGGTACTTCGAGGTAGTACCCGTATACCACCGTTGGTACTCCGGGGTACACCTGCTGTGCCTACAAGCACGCGGGTTGAGAACCAGCCGTCCTACCTGACCCTCGGCGGTAGGCCCGGTGTCCATAGGCGACGTTCCGGGATAGAACCCGTTCCCACAGCAGTACTATGGGCCCGTGACAGAACCCTTTGTGATGCGCCGGAGTTCTAACTGTTGTCCCAACAGGCACACGTTGTTAGATCCCGGCCCCCCATCCTGACCCTCCAGGGTAGGCCCGGTATCCCGACCTGATGCTCCAGGTTAGGCCTGGCTTCCCTTCCCGATGCTCTGGTGTAGTACCGGTAACCACGCCCAGTGCTCCAGCGTAATGCCAGGGTTCCCCCGTCAGTACTCCGGGGTAGTACCGGTACCCCCGCCCGGTACTTCAAGGTAGTACCCGTATACCACCGTTAGTACTCCGGGGTACACCTGCTGTGCCTACAAGCACGCGGGTTGAGAACCAGCCGTCCTACCTGACCCTCGGCGGTAGGCCCGGTGTCCATAGGCGACGTTCCGGGATAGAACCCGCTCCCACAACAGTACTATGGGCCCGTGACAGAACCCTTTGTGATGCGCCGGAGTTCTAACTGTTGTCCCAACAGGCACACGGTGTTAGATCCCGTCCCCCCATCCTGACCCTCCAGGGTAGGCCCGGTATCCCGACCTGATGCTCCGGGGTAGGCCTGGCGTCCCTTCCCGACGCTCTGGTGTAGTACCCGTAACCCCGCCCGGTGCTCCAGGGTAGTACCCATATACCCCCGTCGGTACTCCAGGGTACTACCAGTACCCCCGCTGGTACTCCGGTGTAGTACCCGTATACCCCTGTCGGTACTCCGGGGTACACCTGCTGTCCCTACGGGCGCACGGGTTTAGACCCACCCTTCCTACTTGACCCTCGGCGGTAGGCCCCGTGTCCATAGGCGATGTTCCGGGTTAGAACATGTTCCCACAAGAGTACTATGGGCCAGTGGCAGAACCCTTTGTGATGCGCCGGAGTTCTAACTGTTGTCCCAACAGGCACGCGGTGTTAGATCCCGGCCCCCCATCCTGACCCTCCAGGGTAGGCCCGGTATCCCGACCTGATGCTCCAGGTTAGGCCTGGCTTCCCTTCCCGATGCTCTGGTGTAGTACCGGTTATCACGCCCGGTGCTCCAGCGTAATGCCAGGGTTCCCCCGTCAGTACTCCGGGGTAGTACCGGTACCCCCGCCCGGTACTTCGAGGTAGTACCCGTATACCACCGTTGGTAATCCGGGGTACACCTGCTGTGCCTACAAGCACGCGGGTTGAGAACCAGCCGTCCTACCTGACCCTCGGCGGTAGGCCCGGTGTCCATAGGCGACGTTCCGGGATAGAACCCGTTCCCACAGCAGTACTATGGGCCCGTGACAGAACCCTTTGTGATGCGCCGGAGTTCTAACTGTTGTCCCAACAGGCACACGTTGTTAGATCCCGGCCCCCCATCCTGACCCTCCAGGGTAGGCCCGGTATCCCGACCTGATGCTCCAGGTTAGGCCTGGCTTCCCTTCCCGATGCTCTGGTGTAGTACCGGTAACCACGCCCGGTGCTCCAGCGTAATGCCAGGGTTCCCCCGTCAGTACTCCGGGGTAGTACCGGTACCCCCGCCCGGTACTTCAAGGTAGTACCCGTATACCACCGTTAGTACTCGGGGGTACACCTGCTGTGCCTACAAGCACGCGGGTTGAGAACCAGCCGTCCTACCTGACCCTCGGCGGTAGGCCCGGTGTCCATAGGCGACGTTCCGGGATAGAACCCGCTCCCACAACAGTACTATGGGCCCGTGACAGAACCCTTTGTGATGCGCCGGAGTTCTAACTGTTGTCCCAACAGGCACGCGGTGTTAGATCCCGTCCCCCCATCCTGACCCTCCAGGGTAGGCCCGGTATCCCGACCTGATGCTCCGGGGTAGGCCTGGCGTCCCTTCCCGACGCTCTGGTGTAGTACCCGTAACCCCGCCCGGTGCTCCAGGGTAGTACCCATATACCCCCGTCGGTACTCCAGGGTACTACCAGTACCCCCGCTGGTACTCCGGTGTAGTACCCGTATACCCCTGTCGGTACTCCGGGGTACACCTGCTGTCCATACGGGCGCACGGGTTTAGACCCACCCTTCCTACTTGACCCTTCGCGTTAGGCCCGGTGTCCATAGGCGATGTTCCGGGTTAGAACATGTTCCCACAAGAGTACTATGGGCCAGTGGCAGAACCCTTTGTGATGCGCCGGAGTTCTAACTGTTGTTCCAACGGGCGCGCGGTGTTAGATCTCAGCCTCCCATCTTGACCCTCCAGGGTAGGCCCGGTATCCTTATCTGAAGCTCTAGGGTAGGCCTGGTGTCCCTTCCCGACGCTCTGGTGTAGTACCAGTAACCCCGCCCGGTGCTCCGAGGTAGTACCCGTATACCCCCGTCGGTACTCCGGAGCAGTAACGGTACCCCCATTGGTACTCCGGTGTAGTACCCGTATACCCCCGTCGGTACTCCAGGGAACACCTGCTGGCCTACAAGCACGCGGGTTGAGAACCAGCCGTCCTACCTGACCCTCGGCGGTAGGCCCGGTGTCCATAGGCGATGTTCCGGGATAGAACCCGTTCCCACAGCAGTACTATGGGCCCGTGGCAGAACCCTTTGTGATGCGCCGGAGTTCTAACTGTTGTCCCAACAGGCACGCGGTGTTAGATCCCGGCCCCCCATCCTGACCCTGCAGGGTAGGCCCGGTATCCCGACCTGATGCTCCAGGTTAGGCCTGGCTTCCCTTCCCGATGCTCTGGTGTAGTACCGGTAACCACGCCCGGTGCTCCAGCGTAATGCCAGGGTTCCCCCGTCAGTACTCCGGGGTAGTACCGGTACCCCCGCCCGGTACTTCAAGGTAGTACCCGTATACCACCGTTAGTACTCGGGGGTACACCTGCTGTGCCTACAAGCACGCGGGTTGAGAACCAGCCGTCCTACCTGACCCTCGGCGGTAGGCCCGGTGTCCATAGGCGACGTTCCGGGATAGAACCCGCTCCCACAACAGTACTATGGGCCCGTGACAGAACCCTTTGTGATGCGCCGGAGTTCTAACTGTTGTCCCAACAGGCACGCAGTGTTAGATCCCGTCCCCCCATCCTGACCCTCCAGGGTAGGCCCGGTATCCCGACCTGATGCTCCGGGGTAGGCCTGGCGTCCCTTCCCGACGCTCTGGTGTAGTACCCGTAACCCCGCCCGGTGCTCCAGGGTAGTAACCATATACCCCCGTCGGTACTCCAGGGTAGTACCGGTACCCCTGTTGGTACTCCGGTGTAGTACCCGTATACCCCTGTCGGTACTCCGGGGTACACCTGCTGTCCATACGGGCGCACGGGTTTAGACCCACCCTTCCTACTTGACCCTTTGCGTTAGGCCCGGTGTCCATAGGCGATGTTCCGGGTTAGAACATGTTCCCACAACAGTACTATGGGCCAGTGGCAGAACCCTTTGTGATGCGCCGGAGTTCTAACTGTTGTCCCAACAGGCACGCGGTGTTAGATCCCGGCCCCCCATCCTGACCCTCCAGGGTAGGCCCGGTATCCCGACCTGATGCTCCAGGTTAGGCCTGGCTTCCCTTCCCGATGCTCTGGTGTAGTACCGGTAACCACGCCCGGTGCTCCAGCGTAATGCCAGGGTTCCCCCGTCAGTACTCCGGGGTAGTACCGGTACCCCCGCCCGGTACTTCGAGGTAGTACCCGTATACCACCGTTGGTAATCCGGGGTACACCTGCTGTGCCTACAAGCACGCGGGTTGAGAACCAGCCGTCCTACCTGACCCTCGGCGGTAGGCCCGGTGTCCATAGGCGACGTTCCGGGATAGAACCCGTTCCCACAACAGTACTATGGGCCCGTGACAGAACCCTTTGTGATGCGCCGGAGTTCTAACTGTTGTCCCAACAGGCACGCAGTGTTAGATCCCGTCCCCCCATCCTGACCCTCCAGGGTAGGCCCGGTATCCCGACCTGATGCTCCGGGGTAGGCCTGGCGTCCCTTCCCGACGCTCTGGTGTAGTACCCGTAACCCCGCCCGGTGCTCCAGGGTAGTACCCATATACCCCCGTCGGTACTCCAGGGTAGTACCGGTACCCCCGTTGGTACTCCGGTGTAGTACCCGTATACCCCTGTCGGTACTCCAGGGTACACCTGCTGTCCCTACGGGCGCACGGGTTTAGACCCACCCTTCCTACTTGACCCTTCGCGTTAGGCCCGGTGTCCATAGGCGATGTTCCGGGTTAGAACATGTTCCCACAACAGTACTATGGGCCAGTGGCAGAACCCTTTGTGATGCGCCGGAGTTCTAACTGTTGTTCCAACGGGCGCGCGGTGTTAGATCTCAGCCTCCCATCTTGACCCTCCAGGGTAGGCCCGGTATCCTTATCTGAAGCTCTAGGGTAGGCCTGGTGTCCCTTCCCGACGCTCTGGTGTAGTACCAGTAACCCCGCCCGGTGCTCCGAGGTAGTACCCGTATACCCCCGTCGGTACTCCGGAGCAGTAACGGTACCCCCATTGGTACTCCGGTGTAGTACCCGTATACCCCCGTCGGTACTCCGGGGTACACCTGCTGGCCTACAAGCACGCGGGTTGAGAACCAGCCGTCCTACCTGACCCTCGGCGGTAGCCCCGGTGTCCATAGGCGACGTTCCGGGATAGAACCCGTTCCCACAGCAGTACTATGGGCCCGTGGCAGAACCCTTTGTGATGCGCCGGAGTTCTAACTGTTGTCCCAACAGGCACGCGGTGTTAGATCCCGTCCCCCCATCCTGACCCTCCAGGGTAGGCCCGGTATCCCGACCTGATGCTCCGGGGTAGGCCTGGCGTCCCTTCCCGACGCTCTGGTGTAGTACCCGTAACCCCGCCCGGTGCTCCAGGGTAGTACCCATATACCCCCGTCGGTACTCCAGGGTAGTACCGGTACCCCCGTTGGTACTCCGGTGTAGTACCCGTATACCCCTGTCGGTACTCCGGGGTACACCTGCTGTCCATACGGGCGCACGGGTTTAGACCCACCCTTCCTACTTGACCCTCGGCGGTAGGCCCGGTGTCCATAGGCGATGTTCCGGGTTAGAACATGTTCCCACAAGAGTACTATGGGCCAGTGGCAGAACCCTTTGTGATGCGCCGGAGTTCTAACTGTTGTCCCAACAGGCACGCGGTGTTAGATCCCGGCCCCCCATCCTGACCCTCTAGGGTAGGCCCGGTATCCTGACCTGATGCTCCAGGTTAGGCCTGGCGTCCCTTCCCGATGCTCTGGTGTAGTACCGGTAACCACGCCCGGTGCTCCAGCGTAATGCCAGGGTTCCCCCGTCAGTACTCCAGGGTAGTACCGGTACCCCCGCCCGGTACTTCGAGGTAGTACCCGTATACCACCGTTGGTACTCCGGGGTACACCTGCTGTGCCTACAAGCACGCGGGTTGAGAACCAGCCGTCCTACTTGACCCTCGGCGGTAGGCCCGGTGTCCATAGGCGACGTTCCGGGATAGAACCCGTTCCCACAGCAGTACTATGGGCCCGTGACAGAACCCTTTGTGATGCGCCGGAGTTCTAACTGTTGTTCCAACAGGCGCGCGGTGTTAGATCTCAGCCTCCCATCTTGACCCTCCAGGGTAGGCCCGGTATCCTTATCTGAAGCTCTAGGGTAGGCCTGGTGTCCCTTCCCGACGCTCTGGTGTAGTACCCGTAACCCCGCCCGGTGCTCCGAGGTAGTACCCGTATACCCCCGTCGGTACTCCGGAGCAGTAACGGTACCCCCGTTGGTACTCCGGTGTAGTACCCGTATAGCACCGTCGGTACTCCGGGGTACACCTGCTGGCCTACAAGCACGCGGGTTGAGAACCAGCCGTCCTACCTGACCCTCGGCGGTAGGCCCGGTGTCCATAGGCGATGTTCCGGGATAGAACCCGTTCCCACAGCAGTACTATGGGCCCGTGACAGAACCCTTTGTGATGCGCCGGAGTTCTAACTGTTGTCCCAACAGGCACGCGGTGTTAGATCCCGTCCCCCCATCCTGACCCTCCAGGGTGAGCCCGGTATCCCGACCTGATGCTCCGGGGTAGGCCTGGCGTCCCTTCCCGACGCTCTGGTGTAGTACCGGTAACCACGCCCGGTACTCCAGCGTAATGCCAGGGTTCCCCCGTCAGTACTCCAGGGTAGTACCGGTACCCCCGCCCGGTACTTCAAGGTAGTACCCGTATACCACCGTTAGTACTCCGGGGTACACCTGCTGTGCCTACAAGCACGCGGGTTGAGAACCAGCCGTCCTACCTGACCCTCGGCGGTAGGCCCGGTGTCCATAGGCGACGTTCCGGGATAGAACCCGTTCCCACAACAGTACTATGGGCCCGTGACAGAACCCTTTGTGATGCGCCGGAGTTCTAACTGTTGTCCCAACAGGCACACGGTGTTAGATCCCGGCCCCCCATTCTGACCCTCCAGGCTAGGCCCGGTATCCCGACCTGATGCTCCGGGGTAGGCCTGGCGTCCCTTCCCGACGCTCTGGTGTAGTACCCGTAACCCCGCCCGGTGCTCCAGGGTAGTAACCATATACCCCCGTCGGTACTCCAGGGTAGTACCGGTACCCCCGTTGGTACTCCGGTGTAGTACCCGTATACCCCTGTCGGTACTCCGGGGTACACCTGCTGTCCCTACGGGCGCACGGGTTTAGACCCACCCTTCCTACTTGACCCTTCGCGTTAGGCCCGGTGTCCATAGGCGATGTTCCGGGTTAGAACATGTTCCCACAACAGTACTATGGGCCAGTGGCAGAACCCTTTGTGATGCACCGGAGTTCTAACTGTTGTTCCAATGGGCGCGCGGTGTTAGATCTCAGCCTCCCATCCTGACCCTCCAGGGTAGGCCCGGTATCCTTATCTGAAGCTCTAGGGTAGGCCTGGTGTCCCTTCCCGACGCTCTGGTGTAGTACCGGTAACCACGCCCGGTGCTCCGAGGTAGTACCTGTATACCCCCGTCGGTACTCCGGAGCAGTAACGGTACCCCCGTTGGTACTCCGGTGTAGTACCCGTATACCCCCGTCGGTACTCCGGGGTACACCTGCTGGCCTACAAGCACGCGGGTTGAGAACCAGCCTTCCTACCTGACCCTCGGCGGTAGGCCCGGTGTCCATAGGCGACGTACCGGGATAGAACCCGTTCCCACAGCAGTACTATGGGCCCGTGGCAGAACCCTTTGTGATGCGCCGGAGTTCTAACTGTTGTCCCAACAGGCACGCGGTGTTAGATCCCGTCCCCCCATCCTGACCCTCCAGGGTAGGCCCGGTATCCCGACCTGATGCTCCGGGGTAGGCCTGGCGTCCCTTCCCGACGCTCTGGTGTAGTACCCGTAACCCCGCCCGGTGCTCCAGGGTAGTAACCATATACCCCCGTCGGTACTCCAGGGTAGTACCGGTACCCCCGTTGGTACTCCGGTGTAGTACCCGTATACCCCTGTCGGTACTCCGGGGTACACCTGCTGTCCATACGGGCGCACGGGTTTAGACCCACCCTTCCTACTTGACCCTCGGCGGTAGGCCCGGTGTCCATAGGCGATGTTCCGGGTTAGAACATGTTCCCACAAGAGTACTATGGGCCAGTGGCAGAACCCTTTGTGATGCGCCGGAGTTCTAACTGTTGTCCCAACAGGCACGCGGTGTTAGATCCCGGCCCCCCATCCTGACCCTCTAGGGTAGGCCCGGTATCCTGACCTGATGCTCCAGGTTAGGCCTGGCTTCCCTTCCCGATGCTCTGGTGTAGTACCAGTAACCCCGCCCGGTGCTCCGAGGTAGTACCCGTATACCCCCGTCGGTACTCCGGAGCAGTAACGGTACCCCCGTTGGTACTCCGGTGTAGTACCCGTATACCCCCGTCGGTACTCCGGGGTACACCTGCTGTGCCTACAAGCACGCGGGTTGAGAACCAGCCTTCCTACCTGACCCTCGGCGGTAGGCCCGGTGTCCATAGGCGACGTACCGGGATAGAACCCGTTCCCACAGCAGTACTATGGGCCCGTGGCAGAACCCTTTGTGATGCGCCGGAGTTCTAACTGTTGTCCCAACAGGCACGCGGTGTTAGATCCCGTCCCCCCATCCTGACCCTCCAGGGTAGGCCCGGTATCCCGACCTGATGCTCCGGGGTAGGCCTGGCGTCCCTTCCCGACGCTCTGGTGTAGTACCCGTAACCCCGCCCGGTGCTCCAGGGTAGTAACCATATACCCCCGTCGGTACTCCAGGGTAGTACCGGTACCCCCGTTGGTACTCCGGTGTAGTACACGTATACCCCTGTCGGTACTCCGGGGTACACCTGCTGTCCCTACGGGCGCACGGGTTTAGACCCACCCTTCCTACTTGACCCTCGGCGGTAGGCCCGGTGTCCATAGGCGATGTTCCGGGTTAGAACATGTTCCCACAAGAGTACTATGGGCCAGTGGCAGAACCCTTTGTGATGCGCCGGAGTTCTAACTGTTGTTCCAACGGGCGCGCGGTGTTAGATCTCAGCCTCCCATCTTGACCCTCCAGGGTAGGCCCGGTATCCTTATCTGAAGCTCTAGGGTAGGCCTGGTGTCCCTTCCCGACGCTCTGGTGTAGTACCAGTAACCCCGCCCGGTGCTCCGAGGTAGTACCCGTATACCCCCGTCGGTACTCCGGAGCAGTAACGGTACCCCCGTTGGTACTCCGGTGTAGTACCCGTATACCCCCGTCGGTACTCCGGGGTACACCTGCTGGCCTACAAGCACGCGGGTTGAGAACCAGCCTTCCTACCTGACCCTCGGGGGTAGCCCCGGTGTCCATAGGCGATGTTCCGGGATAGAACCCGTTCCCACACCAGTACTATGGGCCCGTGACAGAACCCTTTGTGATGCGCCGGAGTTCTAACTGTTGTCCCAACAGGCACGCGGTGTTAGATCCCGGCCCCCCATCCTGACCCTCCAGGGTGAGCCCGGTATCCCGACCTGATGCTCCGGGGTAGGCCTGGCTTCCCTTCCCGACGCTCTGGTGTAGTACCGGTAACCACGCCCGGTACTCCAGCGTAATGCCAGGGTTCCCCCGTCAGTACTCCAGGGTAGTACCGATACCCCCGCCCGGTGCTTCGAGGTAGTACCCATATACCACTGTTGGTACTCCGGGGTACACCTGCTGTGCCTACAAGCACGCAGGTTGAGAACCAGCCGTCCTACCTGACCCTCGGCGGTAGGCCCGGTGTCCATAGGCGACGTTCCGGGATAGAACCCGTTCACACAACAGTACTATGGGCCCGTGGCAGAACCCTTTGTGATGCGCCGGAGTTCTAACTGTTGTCCCAACAGGAACACGTTGTTAGATCTCAGCCTCCCATCCTGACCCTCCAGGGTAGGCCCGGTATCCCGACCTGATGCTCCGGGGTAGGCCTGGCGTCCCTTCCCGACGCTCTGGTGTAGTACCCGTAACCCCGCCCGGTGCTCCAGAGTAGTACCCATATATCCCTGTCGGTACTCCAGGGTAGTACCGGTACCCCCGTTGGTACTCCGGTGTAGTACCCGTATACCCCTGTCGGTACTCCGGGGTACACCTGCTGTCCCTACGGGCGCACGGGTTTAGACCCACCCTTCCTACTTGACCCTTCGCGTTAGGCCCGGTGTCCATAGGCGATGTTCCGGGTTAGAACATGTTCCCACAAGAGTACTATGGGCCAGTGGCAGAACCCTTTGTGATGCGCCGGAGTTCTAACTGTTGTTCCAACGGGCGCGCGGTGTTAGATCTCAGCCTCCCATCTTGACCCTCCAGGGTAGGCCCGGTATCCTTATCTGAAGCTCTAGGGTAGGCCTGGTGTCCCTTCCCGACGCTCTGGTGTAGTACCAGTAACCCCGCCCGGTGCTCCGAAGTAGTACCTGTATACCCCCGTCGGTACTCCGGAGCAGTAACGGTACCCCCGTTGGTACTCCGCTGTAGTACCCATATACCCCCGTCGGTACTCCGGGGTACACCTGCTGGCCTACAAGCACGCGGGTTGAGAACCAGCCTTCCTACCTGACCCTCGGCGGTAGCCCCGGTGTCCATAGGCGACGTTCCGGGATAGAACCCGTTCCCACAGCAGTACTATGGGCCCGTGACAGAACCCTTTGTGATGCGCCGGAGTTCTAACTGTTGTCCCAACAGGCACGCGGTGTTAGATCCCGTCCCCCCATCCTGACCCTCCAGGGTAGGCCCGGTATCCCGACCTGATGCTCCGGGGTAGGCCTGGCGTCCCTTCCCGATGCTCTGGTGTAGTACCCGTAACCCCGCCCGGTGCTCCAGGGTAGTACCCATATACCCCCGTCGGTACTCCAGGGTAGTACCGGTACCCCCGTTGGTACTCCGGTGTAGTACCCGTATACCCCTGTCGGTACTCCGGGGTACACCTGCTGTCCATACGGGCGCACGGGTTTAGACCCACCCTTCCTACTTGACCCTCGGCGGTAGGCCCGGTGTCCATAGGCAATGTTCCGGGTTAGAACATGTTCCCACAAGAGTACTATGGGCCAGTGGCAGAACCCTTTGTGATGCGCCGGAGTTCTAACTGTTGTCCCAACAGGCACGCGGTGTTAGATCCCGGCCCCCCATCCTGACCCTCTAGGGTAGGCCCGGTATCCTGACCTGATGCTCCAGGTTAGGCCTGGCTTCCCTTCCCGATGCTCTGGTGTAGTACCAGTAACCCCGCCCGGTGCTCCGAGGTAGTACCCGTATACCCCCGTCGGTACTCCGGAGCAGTAACGGTACCCCCGTTGGTACTCCGGTGTAGTACCCGTATACCCCCGTCGGTACTCCGGGGTACACCTGCTGTGCCTACAAGCACGCGGGTTGAGAACCAGCCTTCCTACCTGACCCTCGGCGGTAGGCCCGGTGTCCATAGGCGACGTACCGGGATAGAACCCGTTCCCACAGCAGTACTATGGGCCCGTGGCAGAACCCTTTGTGATGCGCCGGAGTTCTAACTGTTGTCCCAACAGGCACGCGGTGTTAGATCCCGTCCCCCCATCCTGACCCTCCAGGGTAGGCCCGGTATCCCGACCTGATGCTCCGGGGTAGGCCTGGCGTCCCTTCCCGACGCTCTGGTGTAGTACCCGTAACCCCGCCCGGTGCTCCAGGGTAGTACCCATATACCCCCGTCGGTACTCCAGGGTAGTACCGGTACCCCCGTTGGTACTCCGGTGTAGTACACGTATACCCCTGTCGGTACTCCGGGGTACACCTGCTGTCCCTACGGGCGCACGGGTTTAGACCCACCCTTCCTACTTGACCCTCGGCGGTAGGCCCGGTGTCCATAGGCGATGTTCCGGGTTAGAACATGTTCCCACAAGAGTACTATGGGCCAGTGGCAGAACCCTTTGTGATGCGCCGGAGTTCTAACTGTTGTCCCAACAGGCACGCGGTGTTAGATCCCGGCCCCCCATCCTGACCCTCTAGGGTAGGCCCGGTATCCTGACCTGATGCTCCAGGTTAGGCCTGGCTTCCCTTCCCGATGCTCTGGTGTAGTACCGGTAACCACGCCCGGTGCTCCAGCGTAATGCCAGGGTTCCCCCGTCAGTACTCCAGGGTAGTACCGGTACCCCCGCCCGGTACTTCGAGGTAGTACCCGTATACCACCGTTGGTACTCCGGGGTACACCTGCTGTGCCTACAAGCACGCGGGTTGAGAACCAGCCGTCCTACCTGACCCTCGGCGGTAGGCCCGGTGTCCATAGGCGACGTTCCGGGATAGAACCCGTTCCCACAGCAGTACTATGGGCCCGTGACAGAACCCTTTGTGATGCGCCGGAGTTCTAACTGTTGTCCCAACAGGCACACGGTGTTAGATCCCGGCCCCCCATTCTGACCCTCCAGGGTAGGCCCGGTATCCCGACCTGATGCTCCGGGGTAGGCCTGGCGTCCCTTCCCGACGCTCTGGTGTAGTACCCGTAACCCCGCCCGGTGCTCCAGGGTAGTAACCATATACCCCCGTCGGTACTCCAGGGTACTACCGGTACCCCTGTTGGTACTCCGGTGTAGTACCCGTATACCCCTGTCGGTACTCCGGGGTACACCTGCTGTCCATACGGGCGCACGGGTTTAGACCCACCCTTCCTACTTGACCCTTTGCGTTAGGCCCGGTGTCCATAGGCGATGTTCCGGGTTAGAACATGTTCCCACAACAGTACTATGGGCCAGTGGCAGAACCCTTTGTGATGCACCGGAGTTCTAACTGTTGTTCCAACGGGCGCGCGGTGTTAGATCTCAGCCTCCCATCTTGACCCTCCAGGGTAGGCCCGGTATCCTTATCTGAAGCTCTAGGGTAGGCCTGGTGTCCCTTCCCGACGCTCTGGTGTAGTACCAGTAACCCCACCTGGTGCTCCGAGGTAGTACCCGTATACCCCCGTCGGTACTCCGGAGCAGTAACGGTACCCCCGTTGGTACTCCGGTGTAGTACCCGTATACCCCCGTCGGTACTCCGGGGTACACCTGCTGGCCTACAAGCACGCGGGTTGAGAACCAGCCTTCCTACCTGACCCTCGGCGGTAGGCCCGGTGTCCATAGGCGACGTACCGGGATAGAACCCGTTCCCACAGCAGTACTATGGGCCCGTGGCAGAACCCTTTGTGATGCGCCGGAGTTCTAACTGTTGTCCCAACAGGCACGCGGTGTTAGATCCCGTCCCCCCATCCTGACCCTCCAGGGTAGGCCCGGTATCCCGACCTGATGCTCCGGGGTAGGCCTGGCATCCCTTCCCGACGCTCTGGTGTAGTACCCGTAACCCCGCCCGGTGCTCCAGGGTAGTAACCATATACCCCCGTCGGTACTCCAGGGTAGTACCGGTACCCCCGTTGGTACTCCGGTGTAGTACCCGTATACCCCTGTCGGTACTCCGGGGTACACCTGCTGTCCATACGGGCGCACGGGTTTAGACCCACCCTTCCTACTTGACCCTTCGCGTTAGGCCCGGTGTCCATAGGCGATGTTCCGGGTTAGAACATGTTCCCACAAGAGTACTATGGGCCAGTGGCAGAACCCTTTGTGATGCGCCGGAGTTCTAACTGTTGTTCCAACGGGCGCGCGGTGTTAGATCTCAGCCTCCCATCTTGACCCTCCAGGGTAGGCCCGGTATCCTTATCTGAAGCTCTAGGGTAGGCCTGGTGTCCCTTCCCGACGCTCTGGTGTAGTACCAGTAACCCCGCCCGGTGCTCCGAGGTAGTACCCGTATACCCCCGTCGGTACTCCGGAGCAGTAACGGTACCCCGGTTGGTACTCCGGTGTAGTACCCGTATACCCCCGTCGGTACTCCGGGGTACACCTGCTGGCCTACAAGCACGCGGGTTGAGAACCAGCCTTCCTACCTGACCCTCGGGGGTAGCCCCGGTGTCCATAGGCGATGTTCCGGGATAGAACCCGTTCCCACACCAGTACTATGGGCCCGTGGCAGAACCCTTTGTGATGCGCCGGAGTTCTAACTGTTGTCCCAACAGGCACGCGGTGTTAGATCCCGGCCCCCCATCCTGACCCTCCAGGGTGAGCCCGGTATCCCGACCTGATGCTCCGGGGTAGGCCTGGCTTCCCTTCCCGACGCTCTGGTGTAGTACCGGTAACCACGCCCGGTACTCCAGCGTAATGCCAGGGTTCCCCCGTCAGTACTCCAGGGTAGTACCGATACCCCCGCCCGGTGCTTCGAGGTAGTACCCATATACCACTGTTGGTACTCCGGGGTACACCTGCTGTGCCTACAAGCACGCAGGTTGAGAACCAGCCGTCCTACCTGACCCTCGGCGGTAGGCCCGGTGTCCATAGGCGACGTTCCGGGATAGAACCCGTTCACACAACAGTACTATGGGCCCGTGGCAGAACCCTTTGTGATGCGCCGGAGTTCTAACTGTTGTCCCAACAGGAACACGTTGTTAGATCTCAGCCTCCCATCCTGACCCTCCAGGGTAGGCCCGGTATCCCGACCTGATGCTCCGGGGTAGGCCTGGCGTCCCTTCCCGACGCTCTGGTGTAGTACCCGTAACCCCGCCCGGTGCTCCAGAGTAGTACCCATATATCCCTGTCGGTACTCCAGGGTAGTACCGGTACCCCCGTTGGTACTCCGGTGTAGTACCCGTATACCCCTGTCGGTACTCCGGGGTACACCTGCTGTCCCTACGGGCGCACGGGTTTAGACCCACCCTTCCTACTTGACCCTTCGCGTTAGGCCCGGTGTCCATAGGCGATGTTCCGGGTTAGAACATGTTCCCACAAGAGTACTATGGGCCAGTGGCAGAACCCTTTGTGATGCGCCGGAGTTCTAACTGTTGTTCCAACGGGCGCGCGGTGTTAGATCTCAGCCTCCCATCTTGACCCTCCAGGGTAGGCCCGGTATCCTTATCTGAAGCTCTAGGGTAGGCCTGGTGTCCCTTCCCGACGCTCTGGTGTAGTACCAGTAACCCCGCCCGGTGCTCCGAAGTAGTACCTGTATACCCCCGTCGGTACTCCGGAGCAGTAACGGTACCCCCGTTGGTACTCCGCTGTAGTACCCATATACCCCCGTCGGTACTCCGGGGTACACCTGCTGGCCTACAAGCACGCGGGTTGAGAACCAGCCTTCCTACCTGACCCTCGGCGGTAGCCCCGGTGTCCATAGGCGACGTTCCGGGATAGAACCCGTTCCCACAGCAGTACTATGGGCCCGTGACAGAACCCTTTGTGATGCGCCGGAGTTCTAACTGTTGTCCCAACAGGCACGCGGTGTTAGATCCCGTCCCCCCATCCTGACCCTCCAGGGTAGGCCCGGTATCCCGACCTGATGCTCCGGGGTAGGCCTGGCGTCCCTTCCCGATGCTCTGGTGTAGTACCCGTAACCCCGCCCGGTGCTCCAGGGTAGTACCCATATACCCCCGTCGGTACTCCAGGGTAGTACCGGTACCCCCGTTGGTACTCCGGTGTAGTACCCGTATACCCCTGTCGGTACTCCGGGGTACACCTGCTGTCCATACGGGCGCACGGGTTTAGACCCACCCTTCCTACTTGACCCTCGGCGGTAGGCCCGGTGTCCATAGGCAATGTTCCGGGTTAGAACATGTTCCCACAAGAGTACTATGGGCCAGTGGCAGAACCCTTTGTGATGCGCCGGAGTTCTAACTGTTGTCCCAACAGGCACGCGGTGTTAGATCCCGGCCCCCCATCCTGACCCTCCAGGGTAGGCCCGGTATCCCGACCTGATGCTCCAGGTTAGGCCTGGCTTCCCTTCCCGATGCTCTGGTGTAGTACAGGTAACCACGCCCGGTGCTCCAGCGTAATGCCAGGGTTCCCCCGTCAGTACTCCGGGGTAGTACCGGTACCCCCGCCCGGTACTTCGAGGTAGTACCCGTATACCACCGTTGGTAATCCGGGGTACACCTGCTGTGCCTACAAGCACGCGGGTTGAGAACCAGCCGTCCTACCTGACCCTCGGCGGTAGGCCCGCTGTCCATAGGCGACGTTCCGGGATAGAACCCGTTCCCACAGCAGTACTATGGGCCCGTGACAGAACCCTTTGTGATGCGCCGGAGTTCTAACTGTTGTCCCAACAGGCACGCGGTGTTAGATCCCGGTCCCCCATCCTGACCCTCCAGGGTAGGCCCGGTATCCCGACCTGATGCTCCGGGTTAGGCCTGGCTTCCTTTCCCGATGCTCTGGTGTAGTACCGGTAACCACGCCCGGTGCTCCAGCGTAATGCCAGGGTTCCCCCGTCAGTACTCCAGGGTAGTACCGGTACCCCCGCCCGGTGCTTCGAGGTAGTACCCGTATACCACTGTTGCTACTCCGGGGTACACCTGCTGTGCCTACAAGCACGCGGGTTGAGAACCAGCCGTCCTACCTGACCCTCGGCGGTAGGCCCGGTGTCCATAGGCGACGTTCCGGGATAGAACCCGTTCCCACAGCAGTACTATGGGCCCGTGACAGAACCCTTTGTGATGCGCCGGAGTTCTAACTGTTGTCCCAACAGGCACACGGTGTTAGATCCCGGCCCCCCATTCTGACCCTCCAGGGTAGGCCCGGTATCCCGACCTGATGCTCCGGGGTAGGCCTGGCGTCCCTTCCCGACGCTCTGGTGTAGTACCCGTAACCCCGCCCGGTGCCTCAGGGTAGTAAACATATACCCCCGTCGGTACTCCAGGGTAGTACCGGTACCCCCGTTGGTACTCCGGTGTAGTACCCGTATACCCCTGTCGGTACTCCGGGGTACACCTGCTGTCCATACGGGCGCACGGGTTTAGACCCACCCTTCCTACTTGACCCTTCGCGTTAGGCCCGGTGTCCATAGGCGATGTTCCGGGTTAGAACATGTTCCCACAACAGTACTATGGGCCAGTGGCAGAACCCTTTGTGATGCACCGGAGTTCTAACTGTTGTTCCAATGGGCGTGCGGTGTTAGATCTCAGCCTCCCATCTTGACCCTCCAGGGTAGGCCCGGTATCCTTATCTGAAGCTCTAGGGTAGGCCTGGTGTCCCTTCCCGACGCTCTGGTGTAGTACCAGTAACCCCGCCCGGTGCTCCGAGGTAGTACCCGTATACCCCCGTCGGTACTCCGGAGCAGTAACGGTACCCCCGTTGGTACTCCGGTGTAGTACCCGTATACCCCCGTCGGTAGTCCGGGGTACACCTGCTGGCCTACAAGCACGCGGGTTGAGAACCAGCCTTCCTACCTGACCCTCGGCGGTAGCCCCGGTGTCCATAGGCGACGTTCCGGGATAGAACCCGTTCCCACACCAGTACTATGGGCCCGTGGCAGAACCCTTTGTGATGCGCCGGAGTTCTAACTGTTGTCCCAACAGGCACGCGGTGTTAGATCCCGTCCCCCCATCCTGACCCTCCAGGGTAGGCCCGGTATCCCGACCTGATGCTCCGGGGTAGGCCTGGCGTCCCTTCCCGACGCTCTGGTGTAGTACCCGTAACCCCGCCCGGTGCTCCAGGGTAGTACCCATATATCCCCGTCGGTACTCCAGGGTAGTACCGGTACCCCCGTTGGTACTCCGGTGTAGTACCCGTATACCCCTGTCGGTACTCCGGGGTACACCTGCTGTCCATACGGGCGCACGGGTTTAGACCCACCCTTCCTACTTGACCCTCGGCGGTAGGCCCGGTGTCCATAGGCGATGTTCCGGGTTAGAACATGTTCCCACAAGAGTACTATGGGCCAGTGGCAGAACCCTTTGTGATGCACCGGAGTTCTAACTGTTGTCCCAACAGGCACGCGGTGTTAGATCCCGGCCCCCCATCCTGACCCTCCAGGGTAGGCCCGGTATCCCGACCTGATGCTCCGGGGTAGGCCTGGCTTCCCTTCCCGATGCTCTGGTGTAGTACCGGTAACCACGCCCGGTACTCCAGCGTAATGCCAGGGTTCCCCCGTCAGTACTCCGGGGTAGTACCGATACCCCCGCCCGGTGCTTCGAGGTAGTACCCATATACCACTGTTGGTACTCCGGGGTACACCTGCTGTGCCTACAAGCACGCAGGTTGAGAACCAGCCGTCCTACCTGACCCTCGGCGGTAGGCCCGGTGTCCATAGGCGACGTTCCGGGATAGAACCCGTTCACACAACAGTACTATGGGCCCGTGACAGAACCCTTTGTGATGCGCCGGAGTTCTAACTGTTGTCCCAACAGGAACACGTTGTTAGATCTCAGCCTCCCATCCTGACCCTCCAGGGTAGGCCCGGTATCCCGACCTGATGCTCCGGGGTAGGCCTGGCGTCCCTTCCCGACGCTCTGGTGTAGTACCCGTAACCCCGCCCGGTGCTCCAGAGTAGTACCCATATATCCCCATCGGTACTCCAGGGTAGTACCGGTACCCCCGTTGGTACTCCGGTGTAGTACCCGTATACCCCTGTCGGTACTCCGGGGTACACCTGCTGTCCCTACGGGCGCACGGGTTTAGACCCACCCTTCCTACTTGACCCTTCGCGTTAGGCCCGGTGTCCATAGGCGATGTTCCGGGTTAGAACATGTTCCCACAAGAGTACTATGGGCCAGTGGCAGAACCCTTTGTGATGCACCGGAGTTCTAACTGTTGTTCCAACGGGCGCGCGGTGTTAGATCTCAGCCTCCCATCTTGACCCTCCAGGGTAGGCCCGGTATCCTTATCTGAAGCTCTAGGGTAGGCCTGGTGTCCCTTCCCGACGCTCTGGTGTAGTACCAGTAACCCCGCCCGGTGCTCCGAGGTAGTACCCGTATACCCCCGTCGGTACTCCGGAGCAGTAACGGTACCCCCGTTGGTACTCCGGTGTAGTACCCGTATACCCCCGTCGGTACTCCGGGGTACACCTGCTGGCCTACAAGCACGCGGGTTGAGAACCAGCCGTCCTACCTGACCCTCGGCGGTAGGCCCGGTGTCCATAGGCGATGTTCCGGGATAGAACCCGTTCCCACAGCAGTACTATGGGCCCGTGGCAGAACCCTTTGTGATGCGCCGGAGTTCTAACTGTTGTCCCAACAGGCACACGGTGTTAGATCCCGGCCCCCCATTCTGACCCTCCAGGGTAGGCCCGGTATCCCGACCTGATGCTCCGGGGTAGGCCTGGCGTCCCTTCCCGACGCTCTGGTGTAGTACCCGTAACCCCGCCCGGTGCTCCAGGGTAGTAACCATATACCCCCGTCGGTACTCCAGGGTAGTACCGGTACCCCCGTTGGTACTCCGGTGTAGTACCCGTATACCCCTGTCGGTACTCCGGGGTACACCTGCTGTCCCTACGGGCGCACGGGTTTAGACCCACCCTTCCTACTTGACCCTCGGCGGTAGGCCCGGTGTCCATAGGCGATGTTCCGGGTTAGAACATGTTCCCACAAGAGTACTATGGGCCAGTGGCAGAACCCTTTGTGATGCACCGGAGTTCTAACTGTTGTCCCAACAGGCACGCGGTGTTAGATCCCGGCCCCCCATCCTGACCCTCCAGGGTAGGCCCGGTATCCCGACCTGATGCTCCGGGGTAGGCCTGGCTTCCCTTCCCGATGCTCTGGTGTAGTACCGGTAACCACGCCCGGTGCTCCAGCGTAATGCCAGGGTTCCCCCGTCAGTACTCCAGGGTAGTACCGGTACCCCCGCCCGGTACTTCGAGGTAGTACCCGTATACCACCGTTGGTAATCCGGGGTACACCTGCTGTGCCTACAAGCACGCGGGTTGAGAACCAGCCGTCCTACCTGACCCTCGGCGGTAGCCCCGGTGTCCATAGGCGACGTTCCGGGATAGAACCCGTTCCCACAGCAGTACTATGGGCCCGTGACAGAACCCTTTGTGATGCGCCGGAGTTCTAACTGTTGTCCCAACAGGCACACGTTGTTAGATCCCGTCCCCCCATCCTGACCCTCCAGGGTAGGCCCGGTATCCCGACCTGATGCTCCAGGTTAGGCCTGGCTTCCCTTCCCGATGCTCTGGTGTAGTACCGGTAACCACGCCCGGTGCTCCAGCGTAATGCCAGGGTTCCCCCGTCAGTACTCCGGGGTAGTACCGGTACCCCCGCCCGGTACTTCAAGGTAGTACCCGTATACCACCGTTGGTACTCCGGGGTACACCTGCTGTGCCTACAAGCACGCGGGTTGAGAACCAGCCGTCCTACCTGACCCTCGGCGGTAGGCCCGGTGTCCATAGGCGACGTTCCGGGATAGAACCCGTTCCCACAACAGTACTATGGGCCCGTGACAGAACCCTTTGTGATGCGCCGGAGTTCTAACTGTTGTCCCAACAGGCACACGGTGTTAGGTCTCAGCCCCCCATTCTGACCCTCCAGGCTAGGCCCGGTATCCCGACCTGATGCTCCGGGGTAGGCCTGGCGTCCCTTCCCGACGCTCTGGTGTAGTACCCGTAACCCCGCCCGGTGCTCCAGGGTAGTAACCATATACCCCCGTCGGTACTCCAGGGTAGTACCGGTACCCCCGTTGGTACTCCGGTGTAGTACCCGTATACCCCTGTCGGTACTCTGGGGTACACCTGCTGTCCATACGGGCGCACGGGTTTAGACCCACCCTTCCTACTTGACCCTTCGCGTTAGGCCCGGTGTCCATAGGCGATGTTCCGGGTTAGAACATGTTCCCACAAGAGTACTATGGGCCAGTGGCAGAACCCTTTGTGATGCACCGGAGTTCTAACTGTTGTTCCAATGGGCGCGCGGTGTTAGATCTCAGCCTCCCATCTTGACCCTCCAGGGTAGGCCAGGTATCCTTATCTGAAGCTCTAGGGTAGGCCTGGTGTCCCTTCCCGACGCTCTGGTGTAGTACCAGTAACCCCGCCCGGTGCTCCGAGGTAGTACCCGTATACCCCCGTCGGTACTCCGGAGCAGTAACGGTACCCCCGTTGGTACTCCGGTGTAGTACCCGTATACCCCCGTCGGTACTCCGGGGTACACCTGCTGGCCTACAAGCACGCGGGTTGAGAACCAGCCTTCCTACCTGACCCTCGGCGGTAGGCCCGGTGTCCATAGGCGACGTACCGGGATAGAACCCGTTCCCACAGCAGTACTATGGGCCCGTGGCAGAACCCTTTGTGATGCGCCGGAGTTCTAACTGTTGTCCCAACAGGCACGCGGTGTTAGATCCCGTCCCCCCATCCTGACCCTCCAGGGTAGGCCCGGTATCCCGACCTGATGCTCCGGGGTAGGCCTGGCGTCCCTTCCCGACGCTCTGGTGTAGTACCCGTAACCCCGCCCGGTGCTCCAGGGTAGTACCCATATACCCCCGTCGGTACTCCAGGGTAGTACCGGTACCCCCGTTGGTACTCCGGTGTAGTACCCGTATACCCCTGTCGGTACTCCGGGGTACACCTGCTGTCCATACGGGCGCACGGGTTTAGACCCACCCTTCCTACTTGACCCTCGGCGGTAGGCCCGGTGTCCATAGGCGATGTTCCGGGTTAGAACATGTTCCCACAACAGTACTATGGGCCAGTGGCAGAACCCTTTGTGATGCGCCGGAGTTCTAACTGTTGTCCCAACAGGCACGCGGTGTTAGATCCCGGCCCCCCATCCTGACCCTCTAGGGTAGGCCCGGTATCCTGACCTGATGCTCCAGGTTAGGCCTGGCTTCCCTTCCCGATGCTCTGGTGTAGTACCGGTAACCACGCCCGGTGCTCCAGCGTAATGCCAGGGTTCCCCCGTCAGTACTCCAGGGTAGTACCGGTACCCCCGCCCGGTACTTCGAGGTAGTACCCGTATACCACCGTTGGTACTCCGGGGTACACCTGCTGTGCCTACAAGCACGCGGGTTGAGAACCAGCCGTCCTACCTGACCCTCGGCGGTAGGTCCGGTGTCCATAGGCGACGTTCCGGGATAGAACCCGTTCCCACAGCAGTACTATGGGCCCGTGACAGAACCCTTTGTGATGCGCCGGAGTTCTAACTGTTGTCCCAACAGGCACACGGTGTTAGATCCCGGCCCCCCATTCTGACCCTCCAGGGTAGGCCCGGTATCCCGACCTGATGCTCCGGGGTAGGCCTGGCGTCCCTTCCCGACGCTCTGGTGTAGTACCCGTAACCCCGCCCGGTGCTCCGAGGTAGTACCCGTATACCCCCGTCGGTACTCCGGAGCAGTAACGGTACCCCCGTTGGTACTCCGGTGTAGTACCCGTATACCCCCGTCGGTACTCCGGGGTACACCTGCTGGCCTACAAGCACGCGGGTTGAGAACCAGCCGTCCTACCTGACCCTCGGCGGTAGGCCCGGTGTCCATAGGCGACGTACCGGGATAGAACCCGTTCCCACAGCAGTACTATGGGCCCGTGGCAGAACCCTTTGTGATGCGCCGGAGTTCTAACTGTTGTCCCAACAGGCACGCGGTGTTAGATCCCGTCCCCCCATCCTGACCCTCCAGGGTAGGCCCGGTATCCCGACCTGATGCTCCGGGGTAGGCCTGGCGTCCCTTCCCGACGCTCTGGTGTAGTACCCGTAACCCCGCCCGGTGCTCCAGGGTAGTACCCATATACCCCCGTCGGTACTCCAGGGTAGTACCGGTACCCCCGTTGGTACTCCGGTGTAGTACCCGTATACCCCTGTCGGTACTCCGGGGTACACCTGCTGTCCATACGGGCGCACGGGTTTAGACCCACCCTTCCTACTTGACCCTCGGCGGTAGGCCCGGTGTCCATAGGCGATGTTCCGGGTTAGAACATGTTCCCACAAGAGTACTATGGGCCAGTGGCAGAACCCTTTGTGATGCGCCGGAGTTCTAACTGTTGTCCCAACAGGCACACGGTGTTAGATCCCGGCCCCCCATCCTGACCCTCTAGGGTAGGCCCGGTATCCTGACCTGATGCTCCAGGTTAGGCCTGGCTTCCCTTCCCGATGCTCTGGTGTAGTACCGGTAACCACGCCCGGTGCTCCAGCGTAATGCCAGGGTTCCCCCGTCAGTACTCCAGGGTAGTACCGGTACCCCCACCCGGTACTTCGAGGTAGTACCCGTATACCACCGTTGGTACTCCGGGGTACACCTGCTGTGCCTACAAGCATGCGGGTTGAGAACCAGCCGTCCTACCTGACCCTCGGCGTTAGGCACGGTGTCCATAGGCGACGTTCCGGGATAGAACCCGTTCCCACAGCAGTACTATGGGCCCGTGACAGAACCCTTTGTGATGCGCCGGAGTTCTAACTGTTGTCCCAACAGGCACGCGGTGTTAGATCCCGTCCCCCCATCCTGACCCTCCAGGGTAGGCCCGGTATCCCGACCTGATGCTCCGGGGTAGGCCTGGCGTCCCTTCCCGACGCTCTGGTGTAGTACCCGTAACCCCGCCCGGTGCTCCAGGGTAGTACCCATATACCCCCGTCGGTACTCCAGGGTAGTACCGGTACCCCCGTTGGTACTCCGGTGTAGTACCCGTATACCCCTGTCGGTACTCCGGGGTACACCTGCTGTCCATACGGGCGCACGGGTTTAGACCCACCCTTCCTACTTGACCCTCGGCGGTAGGCCCGGTGTCCATAGGCGATGTTCCGGGTTAGAACATGTTCCCACAACAGTACTATGGGCCAGTGGCAGAACCCTTTGTGATGCGCCGGAGTTCTAACTGTTGTCCCAACAGGCACGCGGTGTTAGATCCCGGCCCCCCATCCTGACCCTCTAGGGTAGGCCCGGTATCCTGACCTGATGCTCCAGGTTAGGCCTGGCTTCCCTTCCCGATGCTCTGGTGTAGTACCGGTAACCACGCCCGGTGCTCCAGCGTAATGCCAGGGTTCCCCCGTCAGTACTCCAGGGTAGTACCGGTACCCCCGCCCGGTACTTCGAGGTAGTACCCGTATACCACCGTTGGTACTCCGGGGTACACCTGCTGTGCCTACAAGCACGCGGGTTGAGAACCAGCCGTCCTACCTGACCCTCGGCGGTAGGTCCGGTGTCCATAGGCGACGTTCCGGGATAGAACCCGTTCCCACAGCAGTACTATGGGCCCGTGACAGAACCCTTTGTGATGCGCCGGAGTTCTAACTGTTGTCCCAACAGGCACACGGTGTTAGATCCCGGCCCCCCATTCTGACCCTCCAGGGTAGGCCCGGTATCCCGACCTGATGCTCCGGGGTAGGCCTGGCGTCCCTTCCCGACGCTCTGGTGTAGTACCCGTAACCCCGCCCGGTGCTCCGAGGTAGTACCCGTATACCCCCGTCGGTACTCCGGAGCAGTAACGGTACCCCCGTTGGTACTCCGGTGTAGTACCCGTATACCCCCGTCGGTACTCCGGGGTACACCTGCTGGCCTACAAGCACGCGGGTTGAGAACCAGCCGTCCTACCTGACCCTCGGCGGTAGGCCCGGTGTCCATAGGCGACGTACCGGGATAGAACCCGTTCCCACAGCAGTACTATGGGCCCGTGGCAGAACCCTTTGTGATGCGCCGGAGTTCTAACTGTTGTCCCAACAGGCACGCGGTGTTAGATCCCGTCCCCCCATCCTGACCCTCCAGGGTAGGCCCGGTATCCCGACCTGATGCTCCGGGGTAGGCCTGGCGTCCCTTCCCGACGCTCTGGTGTAGTACCCGTAACCCCGCCCGGTGCTCCAGGGTAGTACCCATATACCCCCGTCGGTACTCCAGGGTAGTACCGGTACCCCCGTTGGTACTCCGGTGTAGTACCCGTATACCCCTGTCGGTACTCCGGGGTACACCTGCTGTCCATACGGGCGCACGGGTTTAGACCCACCCTTCCTACTTGACCCTCGGCGGTAGGCCCGGTGTCCATAGGCGATGTTCCGGGTTAGAACATGTTCCCACAAGAGTACTATGGGCCAGTGGCAGAACCCTTTGTGATGCGCCGGAGTTCTAACTGTTGTCCCAACAGGCACACGGTGTTAGATCCCGGCCCCCCATCCTGACCCTCTAGGGTAGGCCCGGTATCCTGACCTGATGCTCCAGGTTAGGCCTGGCTTCCCTTCCCGATGCTCTGGTGTAGTACCGGTAACCACGCCCGGTGCTCCAGCGTAATGCCAGGGTTCCCCCGTCAGTACTCCAGGGTAGTACCGGTACCCCCACCCGGTACTTCGAGGTAGTACCCGTATACCACCGTTGGTACTCCGGGGTACACCTGCTGTGCCTACAAGCATGCGGGTTGAGAACCAGCCGTCCTACCTGACCCTCGGCGTTAGGCACGGTGTCCATAGGCGACGTTCCGGGATAGAACCCGTTCCCACAGCAGTACTATGGGCCCGTGACAGAACCCTTTGTGATGCGCCGGAGTTCTAACTGTTGTCCCAACAGGCACACGGTGTTAGATCCCGGCCCCCCATTCTGACCCTCCAGGGTAGGCCCGGTATCCCGACCTGATGCTCCGGGGTAGGCCTGGCGTCCCTTCCCGACGCTCTGGTGTAGTACCCGTAACCCCGCCCGGTGCTCCGAGGTAGTACCCGTATACCCCCGTCGGTACTCCGGAGCAGTAACGGTACCCCCGTTGGTACTCCGGTGTAGTACCCGTATACCCCCGTCGGTACTCCGGGGTACACCTGCTGGCCTACAAGCACGCGGGTTGAGAACCAGCCGTCCTACCTGACCCTCGGCGGTAGGCCCGGTGTCCATAGGCGACGTTCCGGGATAGAACCCGTTCCCACAGCAGTACTATGGGCCCGTGACAGAACCCTTTGTGATGCGCCGGAGTTCTAACTGTTGTCCCAACAGGCACACGGTGTTAGATCCCGGCCCCCCATTCTGACCCTCCAGGGTAGGCCCGGTATCCCGACCTGATGCTCCGGGGTAGGCCTGGCGTCCCTTCCCGACGCTCTGGTGTAGTACCCGTAACCCCGCCCGGTGCTCCAGGGTAGTAACCATATACCCCCGTCGGTACTCCAGGGTAGTACCGGTACCCCCGTTGGTACTCCGGTGTAGTACCCGTATACCCCTGTCGGTACTCCGGGGTACACCTGCTGTCCATACGGGCGCACGGGTTTAGACCCACCCTTCCTACTTGACCCTTCGCGTTAGGCCCGGTGTCCATAGGCGATGTTCCGGGTTAGAACATGTTCCCACAACAGTACTATGGGCCAGTGGCAGAACCCTTTGTGATGCACCGGAGTTCTAACTGTTGTTCCAATGGGCGCGCGGTGTTAGATCTCAGCCTCCCATCTTGACCCTCCAGGGTAGGCCCGGTATCCTTATCTGAAGCTCTAGGGTAGGCCTGGTGTCCCTTCCCGACGCTCTGGTGTAGTACCAGTAACCCCGCCCGGTGCTCCGAGGTAGTACCCGTATACCCCCGTCGGTACTCCGGAGCAGTAACGGTACCCCCGTTGGTACTCCGGTGTAGTACCCGTATACCCCCGTCGGTACTCCGGGGTACACCTGCTGGCCTACAAGCACGCGGGTTGAGAACCAGCCTTCCTACCTGACCCTCGGCGGTAGGCCCGGTGTCCATAGGCGACGTACCGGGATAGAACCCGTTCCCACAGCAGTACTATGGGCCCGTGGCAGAACCCTTTGTGATGCGCCGGAGTTCTAACTGTTGTCCCAACAGGCACGCGGTGTTAGATCCCGTCCCCCCATCCTGACCCTCCAGGGTAGGCCCGGTATCCCGACCTGATGCTCCGGGGTAGGCCTGGCGTCCCTTCCCGACGCTCTGGTGTAGTACCCGTAACCCCGCCCGGTGCTCCAGGGTAGTACCCATATACCCCCGTCGGTACTCCAGGGTAGTACCGGTACCCCCGTTGGTACTCCGGTGTAGTACCCGTATACCCCTGTCGGTACTCCGGGGTACACCTGCTGTCCATACGGGCGCACGGGTTTAGACCCACCCTTCCTACTTGACCCTCGGCGGTAGGCCCGGTGTCCATAGGCGATGTTCCGGGTTAGAACATGTTCCCACAAGAGTACTATGGGCCAGTGGCAGAACCCTTTGTGATGCGCCGGAGTTCTAACTGTTGTCCCAACAGGCACGCGGTGTTAGATCCCGGCCCCCCATCCTGACCCTCTAGGGTAGGCCCGGTATCCTGACCTGATGCTCCAGGTTAGGCCTGGCTTCCCTTCCCGATGCTCTGGTGTAGTACCGGTAACCACGCCCGGTGCTCCAGCGTAATGCCAGGGTTCCCCCGTCAGTACTCCAGGGTAGTACCGGTACCCCCGCCCGGTACTTCGAGGTAGTACCCGTATACCACCGTTGGTACTCCGGGGTACACCTGCTGTGCCTACAAGCACGCGGGTTGAGAACCAGCCGTCCTACCTGACCCTCGGCGGTAGCCCCGGTGTCCATAGGCGACGTTCCGGGATAGAACCCGTTCCCACAGCAGTACTATGGGCCCGTGACAGAACCCTTTGTGATGCGCCGGAGTTCTAACTGTTGTCCCAACAGGAACACGTTGTTAGATCTCAGCCTCCCATCCTGACCCTCCAGGGTAGGCCCGGTATCCCGACCTGATGCTCCGGGGTAGGCCTGGCGTCCCTTCCCGACGCTCTGGTGTAGTACCCGTAACACCGCCCGGTGCTCCAGAGTAGTACCCATATATCCCCATCGGTACTCCAGGGTAGTACCGGTACCCCCGTTGGTACTCCGGTGTAGTACCCGTATACCCCTGTCGGTACTCCGGGGTACACCTGCTGTCCCTACGGGCGCACGGGTTTAGACCCACCCTTCCTACTTGACCCTTCGCGTTAGGCCCGGTGTCCATAGGCGATGTTCCGGGTTAGAACATGTTCCCACAAGAGTACTATGGGCCAGTGGCAGAACCCTTTGTGATGCACCGGAGTTCTAACTGTTGTTCCAACGGGCGCGCGGTGTTAGATCTCAGCCTCCCATCTTGACCCTCCAGGGTAGGCCCGGTATCCTTATCTGAAGCTCTAGGGTAGGCCTGGTGTCCCTTCCCGACGCTCTGGTGTAGTACCAGTAACCCCGCCCGGTGCTCCGAGGTAGTACCCGTATACCCCCGTCGGTACTCCGGAGCAGTAACGGTACCCCCGTTGGTACTCCGGTGTAGTACCCGTATACCCCCGTCGGTACTCCGGGGTACACCTGCTGGCCTACAAGCACGCGGGTTGAGAACCAGCCGTCCTACCTGACCCTCGGCGGTAGGCCCGGTGTCCATAGGCGATGTTCCGGGATAGAACCCGTTCCCACAGCAGTACTATGGGCCCGTGGCAGAACCCTTTGTGATGCGCCGGAGTTCTAACTGTTGTCCCAACAGGCACACGGTGTTAGATCCCGGCCCCCCATTCTGACCCTCCAGGGTAGGCCCGGTATCCCGACCTGATGCTCCGGGGTAGGCCTGGCGTCCCTTCCCGACGCTCTGGTGTAGTACCCGTAACCCCGCCCGGTGCTCCAGGGTAGTAACCATATACCCCCGTCGGTACTCCAGGGTAGTACCGGTACCCCCGTTGGTACTCCGGTGTAGTACCCGTATACCCCTGTCGGTACTCCGGGGTACACCTGCTGTCCCTACGGGCGCACGGGTTTAGACCCACCCTTCCTACTTGACCCTCGGCGGTAGGCCCGGTGTCCATAGGCGATGTTCCGGGTTAGAACATGTTCCCACAAGAGTACTATGGGCCAGTGGCAGAACCCTTTGTGATGCACCGGAGTTCTAACTGTTGTCCCAACAGGCACGCGGTGTTAGATCCCGGCCCCCCATCCTGACCCTCCAGGGTAGGCCCGGTATCCCGACCTGATGCTCCGGGGTAGGCCTGGCTTCCCTTCCCGATGCTCTGGTGTAGTACCGGTAACCACGCCCGGTGCTCCAGCGTAATGCCAGGGTTCCCCCGTCAGTACTCCAGGGTAGTACCGGTACCCCCGCCCGGTACTTCGAGGTAGTACCCGTATACCACCGTTGGTAATCCGGGGTACACCTGCTGTGCCTACAAGCACGCGGGTTGAGAACCAGCCGTCCTACCTGACCCTCGGCGGTAGCCCCGGTGTCCATAGGCGACGTTCCGGGATAGAACCCGTTCCCACAGCAGTACTATGGGCCCGTGACAGAACCCTTTGTGATGCGCCGGAGTTCTAACTGTTGTCCCAACAGGCACACGTTGTTAGATCCCGTCCCCCCATCCTGACCCTCCAGGGTAGGCCCGGTATCCCGACCTGATGCTCCAGGTTAGGCCTGGCTTCCCTTCCCGATGCTCTGGTGTAGTACCGGTAACCACGCCCGGTGCTCCAGCGTAATGCCAGGGTTCCCCCGTCAGTACTCCGGGGTAGTACCGGTACCCCCGCCCGGTACTTCAAGGTAGTACCCGTATACCACCGTTGGTACTCCGGGGTACACCTGCTGTGCCTACAAGCACGCGGGTTGAGAACCAGCCGTCCTACCTGACCCTCGGCGGTAGGCCCGGTGTCCATAGGCGACGTTCCGGGATAGAACCCGTTCCCACAACAGTACTATGGGCCCGTGACAGAACCCTTTGTGATGCGCCGGAGTTCTAACTGTTGTCCCAACAGGCACACGGTGTTAGGTCTCAGCCCCCCATTCTGACCCTCCAGGCTAGGCCCGGTATCCCGACCTGATGCTCCGGGGTAGGCCTGGCGTCCCTTCCCGACGCTCTGGTGTAGTACCCGTAACCCCGCCCGGTGCTCCAGGGTAGTAACCATATACCCCCGTCGGTACTCCAGGGTAGTACCGGTACCCCCGTTGGTACTCCGGTGTAGTACCCGTATACCCCTGTCGGTACTCTGGGGTACACCTGCTGTCCATACGGGCGCACGGGTTTAGACCCACCCTTCCTACTTGACCCTTCGCGTTAGGCCCGGTGTCCATAGGCGATGTTCCGGGTTAGAACATGTTCCCACAAGAGTACTATGGGCCAGTGGCAGAACCCTTTGTGATGCACCGGAGTTCTAACTGTTGTTCCAATGGGCGCGCGGTGTTAGATCTCAGCCTCCCATCTTGACCCTCCAGGGTAGGCCAGGTATCCTTATCTGAAGCTCTAGGGTAGGCCTGGTGTCCCTTCCCGACGCTCTGGTGTAGTACCAGTAACCCCGCCCGGTGCTCCGAGGTAGTACCCGTATACCCCCGTCGGTACTCCGGAGCAGTAACGGTACCCCCGTTGGTACTCCGGTGTAGTACCCGTATACCCCCGTCGGTACTCCGGGGTACACCTGCTGGCCTACAAGCACGCGGGTTGAGAACCAGCCTTCCTACCTGACCCTCGGCGGTAGGCCCGGTGTCCATAGGCGACGTACCGGGATAGAACCCGTTCCCACAGCAGTACTATGGGCCCGTGGCAGAACCCTTTGTGATGCGCCGGAGTTCTAACTGTTGTCCCAACAGGCACGCGGTGTTAGATCCCGTCCCCCCATCCTGACCCTCCAGGGTAGGCCCGGTATCCCGACCTGATGCTCCGGGGTAGGCCTGGCGTCCCTTCCCGACGCTCTGGTGTAGTACCCGTAACCCCGCCCGGTGCTCCAGGGTAGTACCCATATACCCCCGTCGGTACTCCAGGGTAGTACCGGTACCCCCGTTGGTACTCCGGTGTAGTACCCGTATACCCCTGTCGGTACTCCGGGGTACACCTGCTGTCCATACGGGCGCACGGGTTTAGACCCACCCTTCCTACTTGACCCTCGGCGGTAGGCCCGGTGTCCATAGGCGATGTTCCGGGTTAGAACATGTTCCCACAAGAGTACTATGGGCCAGTGGCAGAACCCTTTGTGATGCGCCGGAGTTCTAACTGTTGTCCCAACAGGCACGCGGTGTTAGATCCCGGCCCCCCATCCTGACCCTCTAGGGTAGGCCCGGTATCCTGACCTGATGCTCCAGGTTAGGCCTGGCTTCCCTTCCCGATGCTCTGGTGTAGTACCGGTAACCACGCCCGGTGCTCCAGCGTAATGCCAGGGTTCCCCCGTCAGTACTCCAGGGTAGTACCGGTACCCCCGCCCGGTACTTCGAGGTAGTACCCGTATACCACCGTTGGTACTCCGGGGTACACCTGCTGTGCCTACAAGCACGCGGGTTGAGAACCAGCCGTCCTACCTGACCCTCGGCGGTAGGTCCGGTGTCCATAGGCGACGTTCCGGGATAGAACCCGTTCCCACAGCAGTACTATGGGCCCGTGACAGAACCCTTTGTGATGCGCCGGAGTTCTAACTGTTGTCCCAACAGGCACACGGTGTTAGATCCCGGCCCCCCATTCTGACCCTCCAGGGTAGGCCCGGTATCCCGACCTGATGCTCCGGGGTAGGCCTGGCGTCCCTTCCCGACGCTCTGGTGTAGTACCCGTAACCCCGCCCGGTGCTCCAGGGTAGTACCCATATACCCCCGTCGGTACTCCAGGGTAGTACCGGTACCCCCGTTGGTACTCCGGTGTAGTACCCGTATACCCCTGTCGGTACTCCGGGGTACACCTGCTGTCCATACGGGCGCACGGGTTTAGACCCACCCTTCCTACTTGACCCTCGGCGGTAGGCCCGGTGTCCATAGGCGATGTTCCGGGTTAGAACATGTTCCCACAAGAGTACTATGGGCCAGTGGCAGAACCCTTTGTGATGCGCCGGAGTTCTAACTGTTGTCCCAACAGGCACGCGGTGTTAGATCCCGGCCCCCCATCCTGACCCTCTAGGGTAGGCCCGGTATCCTGACCTGATGCTCCAGGTTAGGCCTGGCTTCCCTTCCCGATGCTCTGGTGTAGTACCGGTAACCACGCCCGGTGCTCCAGCGTAATGCCAGGGTTCCCCCGTCAGTACTCCAGGGTAGTACCGGTACCCCCGCCCGGTACTTCGAGGTAGTACCCGTATACCACCGTTGGTACTCCGGGGTACACCTGCTGTGCCTACAAGCACGCGGGTTGAGAACCAGCCGTCCTACCTGACCCTCGGCGGTAGGTCCGGTGTCCATAGGCGACGTTCCGGGATAGAACCCGTTCCCACAGCAGTACTATGGGCCCGTGACAGAACCCTTTGTGATGCGCCGGAGTTCTAACTGTTGTCCCAACAGGCACACGGTGTTAGATCCCGGCCCCCCATTCTGACCCTCCAGGGTAGGCCCGGTATCCCGACCTGATGCTCCGGGGTAGGCCTGGCGTCCCTTCCCGACGCTCTGGTGTAGTACCCGTAACCCCGCCCGGTGCTCCGAGGTAGTACCCGTATACCCCCGTCGGTACTCCGGAGCAGTAACGGTACCCCCGTTGGTACTCCGGTGTAGTACCCGTATACCCCCGTCGGTACTCCGGGGTACACCTGCTGGCCTACAAGCACGCGGGTTGAGAACCAGCCGTCCTACCTGACCCTCGGCGGTAGGCCCGGTGTCCATAGGCGACGTACCGGGATAGAACCCGTTCCCACAGCAGTACTATGGGCCCGTGGCAGAACCCTTTGTGATGCGCCGGAGTTCTAACTGTTGTCCCAACAGGCACGCGGTGTTAGATCCCGTCCCCCCATCCTGACCCTCCAGGGTAGGCCCGGTATCCCGACCTGATGCTCCGGGGTAGGCCTGGCGTCCCTTCCCGACGCTCTGGTGTAGTACCCGTAACCCCGCCCGGTGCTCCAGGGTAGTACCCATATACCCCCGTCGGTACTCCAGGGTAGTACCGGTACCCCCGTTGGTACTCCGGTGTAGTACCCGTATACCCCTGTCGGTACTCCGGGGTACACCTGCTGTCCATACGGGCGCACGGGTTTAGACCCACCCTTCCTACTTGACCCTCGGCGGTAGGCCCGGTGTCCATAGGCGATGTTCCGGGTTAGAACATGTTCCCACAAGAGTACTATGGGCCAGTGGCAGAACCCTTTGTGATGCGCCGGAGTTCTAACTGTTGTCCCAACAGGCACACGGTGTTAGATCCCGGCCCCCCATCCTGACCCTCTAGGGTAGGCCCGGTATCCTGACCTGATGCTCCAGGTTAGGCCTGGCTTCCCTTCCCGATGCTCTGGTGTAGTACCGGTAACCACGCCCGGTGCTCCAGCGTAATGCCAGGGTTCCCCCGTCAGTACTCCAGGGTAGTACCGGTACCCCCACCCGGTACTTCGAGGTAGTACCCGTATACCACCGTTGGTACTCCGGGGTACACCTGCTGTGCCTACAAGCATGCGGGTTGAGAACCAGCCGTCCTACCTGACCCTCGGCGTTAGGCACGGTGTCCATAGGCGACGTTCCGGGATAGAACCCGTTCCCACAGCAGTACTATGGGCCCGTGACAGAACCCTTTGTGATGCGCCGGAGTTCTAACTGTTGTCCCAACAGGCACACGGTGTTAGATCCCGGCCCCCCATTCTGACCCTCCAGGGTAGGCCCGGTATCCCGACCTGATGCTCCGGGGTAGGCCTGGCGTCCCTTCCCGACGCTCTGGTGTAGTACCCGTAACCCCGCCCGGTGCTCCGAGGTAGTACCCGTATACCCCCGTCGGTACTCCAGGGTAGTACCGGTACCCCCGTTGGTACTCCGGTGTAGTACCCGTATACCCCTGTCGGTACTCCGGGGTACACCTGCTGTCCATACGGGCGCACGGGTTTAGACCCACCCTTCCTACTTGACCCTTCGCGTTAGGCCCGGTGTCCATAGGCGATGTTCCGGGTTAGAACATGTTCCCACAACAGTACTATGGGCCAGTGGCAGAACCCTTTGTGATGCACCGGAGTTCTAACTGTTGTTCCAATGGGCGCGCGGTGTTAGATCTCAGCCTCCCATCTTGACCCTCCAGGGTAGGCCCGGTATCCTTATCTGAAGCTCTAGGGTAGGCCTGGTGTCCCTTCCCGACGCTCTGGTGTAGTACCAGTAACCCCGCCCGGTGCTCCGAGGTAGTACCCGTATACCCCCGTCGGTACTCCGGAGCAGTAACGGTACCCCCGTTGGTACTCCGGTGTAGTACCCGTATACCCCCGTCGGTACTCCGGGGTACACCTGCTGGCCTACAAGCACGCGGGTTGAGAACCAGCCTTCCTACCTGACCCTCGGCGGTAGGCCCGGTGTCCATAGGCGACGTACCGGGATAGAACCCGTTCCCACAGCAGTACTATGGGCCCGTGGCAGAACCCTTTGTGATGCGCCGGAGTTCTAACTGTTGTCCCAACAGGCACGCGGTGTTAGATCCCGTCCCCCCATCCTGACCCTCCAGGGTAGGCCCGGTATCCCGACCTGATGCTCCGGGGTAGGCCTGGCGTCCCTTCCCGACGCTCTGGTGTAGTACCCGTAACCCCGCCCGGTGCTCCAGGGTAGTACCCATATACCCCCGTCGGTACTCCAGGGTAGTACCGGTACCCCCGTTGGTACTCCGGTGTAGTACCCGTATACCCCTGTCGGTACTCCGGGGTACACCTGCTGTCCATACGGGCGCACGGGTTTAGACCCACCCTTCCTACTTGACCCTCGGCGGTAGGCCCGGTGTCCATAGGCGATGTTCCGGGTTAGAACATGTTCCCACAAGAGTACTATGGGCCAGTGGCAGAACCCTTTGTGATGCGCCGGAGTTCTAACTGTTGTCCCAACAGGCACGCGGTGTTAGATCCCGGCCCCCCATCCTGACCCTCTAGGGTAGGCCCGGTATCCTGACCTGATGCTCCAGGTTAGGCCTGGCTTCCCTTCCCGATGCTCTGGTGTAGTACCGGTAACCACGCCCGGTGCTCCAGCGTAATGCCAGGGTTCCCCCGTCAGTACTCCAGGGTAGTACCGGTACCCCCGCCCGGTACTTCGAGGTAGTACCCGTATACCACCGTTGGTACTCCGGGGTACACCTGCTGTGCCTACAAGCACGCGGGTTGAGAACCAGCCGTCCTACCTGACCCTCGGCGGTAGGCCCGGTGTCCATAGGCGACGTTCCGGGATAGAACCCGTTCCCACAGCAGTACTATGGGCCCGTGACAGAACCCTTTGTGATGCGCCGGAGTTCTAACTGTTGTTCCAACAGGCACACGGTGTTAGATCCCGGCCCCCCATTCTGACCCTCCAGGGTAGGCCCGGTATCCCGACCTGATGCTCCGGGGTAGGCCTGGCGTCCCTTCCCGACGCTCTGGTGTAGTACCCGTAACCCCGCCCGGTGCTCCAGGGTAGTACCCATATACCCCCGTCGGTACTCCAGGGTAGTACCGGTACCCCCGTTGGTACTCCGGTGTAGTACCCGTATACCCCTGTCGGTACTCTGGGGTACACCTGCTGTCCATACGGGCGCACGGGTTTAGACCCACCCTTCCTACTTGACCCTTCGCGTTAGGCCCGGTGTCCATAGGCGATGTTCCGGGTTAGAACATGTTCCCACAACAGTACTATGGGCCAGTGGCAGAACCCTTTGTGATGCACCGGAGTTCTAACTGTTGTTCCAATGGGCGCGCGGTGTTAGATCTCAGCCTCCCATCTTGACCCTCCAGGGTAGGCCCGGTATCCTTATGTGAAGCTCTAGGGTAGGCCTGGTGTCCCTTCCCGACGCTCTGGTGTAGTACCAGTAACCCCGCCCGGTGCTCCGAGGTAGTACCCGTATACCCCCGTCGGTACTCCGGAGCAGTAACGGTACCCCCGTTGGTACTCCGGTGTAGTACCCGTATACCCCCGTCGGTACTCCGGGGTACACCTGCTGGACTACAAGCACGCGGGTTGAGAACCAGCCTTCCTACCTGACCCTCGGCGGTAGGCCCGGTGTCCATAGGCGACGTACCGGGATAGAACCCGTTCCCACAGCAGTACTATGGGCCCGTGGCAGAACCCTTTGTGATGCGCCGGAGTTCTAACTGTTGTCCCAACAGGCACGCGGTGTTAGATCCCGTCCCCCCATCCTGACCCTCCAGGGTAGGCCCGGTATCCCGACCTGATGCTCCGGGGTAGGCCTGGCGTCCCTTCCCGACGCTCTGGTGTAGTACCCGTAACCCCGCCCGGTGCTCCAGGGTAGTACCCATATACCCCCGTCGGTACTCCAGGGTAGTACCGGTACCCCCGTTGGTACTCCGGTGTAGTACCCGTATACCCCTGTCGGTACTCCGGGGTACACCTGCTGTCCATACGGGCGCACGGGTTTAGACCCACCCTTCCTACTTGACCCTCGGCGGTAGGCCCGGTGTCCATAGGCGATGTTCCGGGTTAGAACATGTTCCCACAAGAGTACTATGGGCCAGTGGCAGAACCCTTTGTGATGCGCCGGAGTTCTAACTGTTGTCCCAACAGGCACGCGGTGTTAGATCCCGGCCCCCCATCCTGACCCTCTAGGGTAGGCCCGGTATCCTGACCTGATGCTCCAGGTTAGGCCTGGCTTCCCTTCCCGATGCTCTGGTGTAGTACCGGTAACCACGCCCGGTGCTCCAGCGTAATGCCAGGGTTCCCCCGTCAGTACTCCAGGGTAGTACCGGTACCCCCGCCCGGTACTTCGAGGTAGTACCCGTATACCACCGTTGGTACTCCGGGGTACACCTGCTGTGCCTACAAGCACGCGGGTTGAGAACCAGCCGTCCTACCTGACCCTCGGCGGTAGGCCCGGTGTCCATAGGCGACGTTCCGGGATAGAACCCGTTCCCACAGCAGTACTATGGGCCCGTGACAGAACCCTTTGTGATGCGCCGGAGTTCTAACTGTTGTTCCAACAGGCACACGGTGTTAGATCCCGGCCCCCCATTCTGACCCTCCAGGGTAGGCCCGGTATCCCGACCTGATGCTCCGGGGTAGGCCTGGCGTCCCTTCCCGACGCTCTGGTGTAGTACCCGTAACCCCGCCCGGTGCTCCGAGGTAGTACCCGTATACCCCCGTCGGTACTCCGGAGCAGTAACGGTACCCCCGTTGGTACTCCAGTGTAGTACCCGTATACCCCCGTCGGTACTCCGGGGTACACCTGCTGTCCATACGGGCGCACGGGTTGAGAACCAGCCGTCCTACCTGACCCTCGGCGGTAGGCCCGGTGTCCATAGGCGACGTACCGGGATAGAACCCGTTCCCACAGCAGTACTATGGGCCCGTGGCAGAACCCTTTGTGATGCGCCGGAGTTCTAACTGTTGTCCCAACAGGCACGCGGTGTTAGATCCCGGCCCCCCATCCTGACCCTCCAGGGTAGGCCCGGTATCCCGACCTGATGCTCCGGGGTAGGCCTGGCGTCCCTTCCCGATGCTCTGGTGTAGTACCCGTAACCCCGCCCGGTGCTCCAGGGTAGTACCCATATACCCCCGTCGGTACTCCAGGGTAGTACCGGTACCCCCGTTGGTACTCCGGTGTAGTACCCGTATACCCCTGTCGGTACTCCGGGGTACACCTGCTGTCCATACGGGCGCACGGGTTTAGACCCACCCTTCCTACTTGACCCTCGGCGGTAGGCCCGGTGTCCATAGGCGATGTTCCGGGTTAGAACATGTTCCCACAAGAGTACTATGGGCCAGTGGCAGAACCCTTTGTGATGCGCCGGAGTTCTAACTGTTGTTCCAACGGGCGCGCGGTGTTAGATCTCAGCCTCCCATCTTGACCCTCCAGGGTAGGCCCGGTATCCTGACCTGATGCTCCAGGTTAGGCATGGCTTCCCTTCCCGATGCTCTGGTGTAGTACCGGTAACCACGCCCGGTGCTCCAGCGTAATGCCAGGGTTCCCCCGTCAGTACTCCAGGGTAGTACCGGTACCCCCACCCGGTACTTCAAGGTAGTACCCGTATACCACCGTTGGTACTCCGGGGTACACCTGCTGTGCCTACAAGCACGCGGGTTGAGAACCAGCCGTCCTACCTGACCCTCGGCGGTAGGCCCGGTGTCCATAGGCGACGTACCGGGATAGAACCCGTTCCCACAGCAGTACTATGGGCCCGTGACAGAACCCTTTGTGATGCGCCGGAGTTCTAACTGTTGTCCCAACAGGCACACGGTGTTAGATCCCGGCCCCCCATTCTGACCCTCCAGGGTAGGCCCGGTATCCCGACCTGATGCTCCGGGGTAGGCCTGGCGTCCCTTCCCGACGCTCTGGTGTAGTACCCGTAACCCCGCCCGGTGCTCCAGGGTAGTAACCATATACCCCCGTCGGTACTCCAGGGTAGTACCGGTACCCCTGTTGGTACTCCGGTGTAGTACCCGTATACCCCTGTCGGTACTCCGGGGTACACCTGCTGTCCATACGGGCGCACGGGTTTAGACCCACCCTTCCTACTTGACCCTTTGCGTTAGGCCCGGTGTCCATAGGCGATGTTCCGGGTTAGAACATGTTCCCACAACAGTACTATGGGCCAGTGGCAGAACCCTTTGTGATGCACCGGAGTTCTAACTGTTGTTCCAACGGGCGCGCGGTGTTAGATCTCAGCCTCCCATCTTGACCCTCCAGGGTAGGCCCGGTATCCTTATCTGAAGCTCTAGGGTAGGCCTGGTGTCCCTTCCCGACGCTCTGGTGTAGTACCAGTAACCCCGCCCGGTGCTCCGAGGTAGTACCCGTATACCCCCGTCGGTACTCCGGAGCAGTAACGGTACCCCCGTTGGTACTCCGGTGTAGTACCCGTATACCCCTGTCGGTACTCCGGGGTACACCTGCTGGCCTACAAGCACGCGGGTTGAGAACCAGCCTTCCTACCTGACCCTCGGCGGTAGGCCCGGTGTCCATAGGCGACGTACCGGGATAGAACCCGTTCCCACAGCAGTACTATGGGCCCGTGGCAGAACCCTTTGTGATGCGCCGGAGTTCTAACTGTTGTCCCAACAGGCACGCAGTGTTAGATCCCGTCCCCCCATCCTGACCCTCCAGGGTAGGCCCGGTATCCCGACCTGATGCTCCGGGGTAGGCCTGGCGTCCCTTCCCGACGCTCTGGTGTAGTACCCGTAACCCCGCCCGGTGCCTCAGGGTAGTACCCATATACCCCCGTCGGTACTCCAGGGTAGTACCGGTACCCCCGTTGGTACTCCGGTGTAGTACCCGTATACCCCTGTCGGTACTCCGGGGTACACCTGCTGTCCCTACGGGCGCACGGGTTTAGACCCACCCTTCCTACTTGACCCTTTGCGTTAGGCCCGGTGTCCATGGGCGATGTTCCGGGTTAGAACATGTTCCCACAACAGTACTATGGGCCAGTGGCAGAACCCTTTGTGATGCACCGGAGTTCTAACTGTTGTTCCAATGGGCGCGCGGTGTTAGATCTCAGCCTCCCATCTTGACCCTCCAGGGTAGGCCCGGTATCCTTATCTGAAGCTCTAGGGTAGGCCTGGTGTCCCTTCCCGACGCTCTGGTGTAGTACCCGTAACCCCGCCCGGTGCTCCGAGGTAGTACCCGTATACCCCCGTCGGTACTCCGGAGCAGTAACGGTACCCCCGTTGGTACTCCGGTGTAGTACCCGTATACCCCTGTCGGTACTCCGGGGTACACCTGCTGTGCCTACGGGCGCGCGGGTTGAGAACCAGCCGTCCTACCTGACCCTCGGCGGTAGGCCCGGTGTCCATAGGCGATGTTCCGGGTTAGAACATGTTCCCACAAGAGTACTATGGGCCAGTGGCAGAACCCTTTGTGATGCGCCGGAGTTCTAACTGTTGTCCCAACAGGCACGCAGTGTTAGATCCCGGCCCCCCATCCTGACCCTCCAGGGTAGGCCCGGTATCCCGACCTGATGCTCCAGGTTAGGCCTGGCTTCCCTTCCCGATGCTCTGGTGTAGTACCGGTAACCACGCCCGGTGCTCCAGCGTAATGCCAGGGTTCCCCCGTCAGTACTCCAGGGTAGTACCGGTACCCCCGTTGGTACTCCGGTGTAGTACCTGTATACCACCGTTGGTAATCCGGGGTACACCTGCTGTGTCTACAAGCACGCGGGTTGAGAACCAGCCGTCCTACCTGACCCTCGGCGGTAGGCCCGGTGTCCATAGGCGACGTTCCGGGTTAGAACCCGTTCCCACAGCAGTACTATGGGCCCGTGACAGAACCCTTTGTGATGCGCCGGAGTTCTAACTGTTGTCCCAACAGGCACACGTTGTTAGATCCCGGCCCCCCATCCTGACCCTCCAGGGTAGGCCCGGTATCCCGACCTGATGCTCCAGGGTAGGCCTGGCTTCCCTTCCCGATGCTCTGGTGTAGTACCGGTAACCACGCCCGGTGCTCCAGCGTAATGCCAGGGTTCCCCCGTCAGTACTCCGGGGTAGTACCGGTACCCCCGCCCGGTACTTCAAGGTAGTACCCGTATACCACCGTTAGTACTCCGGGGTACACCTGCTGTGCCTACAAGCACGCGGGTTGAGAACCAGCCGTCCTACCTGACCCTCGGCGGTAGGCCCGGTGTCCATAGGCGACGTACCGGGATAGAACCCGTTCCCACAGCAGTACTATGGGCCCGTGACAGAACCCTTTGTGATGCGCCGGAGTTCTAACTGTTGTCCCAACAGGCACGCGGTGTTAGATCCCGGCCCCCCATCCTGACCCTCCAGGGTAGGCCCGGTATCCCGACCTGATGCTCCGGGGTAGGCCTGGCGTCCCTTCCCGACGCTCTGGTGTAGTACCCGTAACCCCGCCCGGTGCTCCAGGGTAGTACCCATATACCCCCGTCGGTACTCCAGGGTAGTACCGGTACCCCCGTTGGTACTCCGGTGTAGTACCCGTATACCCCCGTCGGTACTCCGGGGTACACCTGCTGTCCCTACGGGCGCACGGGTTTAGACCCACCCTTCCTACTTGACCCTTCGCGTTAGGCCCGGTGTCCATAGGCGATGTTCCGGGTTAGAACATGTTCCCACAAGAGTACTATGGGCCAGTGGCAGAACCCTTTGTGATGCGCCGGAGTTCTAACTGTTGTTCCAACGGGCGCGCGGTGTTAGATCTCAGCCTCCCATCTTGACCCTCCAGGGTAGGCCCGGTATCCTTATCTGAAGCTCTAGGGTAGGCCTGGTGTCCCTTCCCGACGCTCTGGTGTAGTACCAGTAACCCCGCCCGGTGCTCCGAGGTAGTACCCGTATACCCCCGTCGGTACTCCGGAGCAGTAACGGTACCCCCGTTGGTACTCCGGTGTAGTACCCGTATACCCCCGTCGGTACTCCGGGGTACACCTGCTGGCCTACAAGCACGCGGGTTGAGAACCAGCCTTCCTACCTGACCCTCGGCGGTAGGCCCGGTGTCCATAGGCGACGTACCGGGATAGAACCCGTTCCCACAGCAGTACTATGGGCCCGTGGCAGAACCCTTTGTGATGCGCCGGAGTTCTAACTGTTGTCCCAACAGGCACGCGGTGTTAGATCCCGTCCCCCCATCCTGACCCTCCAGGGTAGGCCCGGTATCCCGACCTGATGCTCCGGGGTAGGCCTGGCGTCCCTTCCCGATGCTCTGGTGTAGTACCTGTAACCCCGCCCGGTGCTCCAGGGTAGTACCCATATACCCCCGTCGGTACTCCAGGGTAGTACCGGTACCCCCGTTGGTACTCCGGTGTAGTACCCGTATACCCCTGTCGGTACTCCGGGGTACACCTGCTGTCCATACGGGCGCACGGGCTTAGACCCACCCTTCCTACTTGACCCTCGGCGGTAGGCCCGGTGTCCATAGGCGATGTTCCGGGTTAGAACATGTTCCCACAAGAGTACTATGGGCCAGTGGCAGAACCCTTTGTGATGCGCCGGAGTTCTAACTGTTGTCCCAACAGGCACGCGGTGTTAGATCCCGGCCCCCCATCCTGACCCTCCAGGGTAGGCCCGGTATCCTGACCTGATGCTCCAGGTTAGGCCTGGCTTCCCTTCCCGATGCTCTGGTGTAGTACCGGTAACCACGCCCGGTGCTCCAGCGTAATGCCAGGGTTCCCCCGTCAGTACTCCAGGGTAGTACCGGTACCCCCGCCCGGTACTTCGAGGTAGTACCCGTATACCACCGTTGGTACTCCGGGGTACACCTGCTGTGCCTACAAGCACGCGGGTTGAGAACCAGCCGTCCTACCTGACCCTCGGCGGTAGGCCCGGTGTCCATAGGCGACGTTCCGGGATAGAACCCGTTCCCACAGCAGTACTATGGGCCCGTGACAGAACCCTTTGTGATGCGCCGGAGTTCTAACTGTTGTTCCAACAGGCACGCGGTGTTAGATCCCGGCCCCCCATCCTGACCCTCCAGGGTAGGCCCGGTATCCCGACCTGATGCTCCGGGGTAGGCCTGGCGTCCCTTCCCGACGCTCTGGTGTAGTACCCGTAACCCCGCCCGGTGCTCCGAGGTAGTACCCGTATACCCCCGTCGGTACTCCGGAGCAGTAACGGTACCCCCGTTGGTACTCCGGTGTAGTACCCGTATACCCCCGTCGGTACTCCGGGGTACACCTGCTGTCCATACGGGCGCACGGGTTGAGAACCAGCCGTCCTACCTGACCCTCGGCGGTAGGCCCGGTGTCCATAGGCGACGTACCGGGATAGAACCCGTTCCCACAGCAGTACTATGGGCCCGTGGCAGAACCCTTTGTGATGCGCCGGAGTTCTAACTGTTGTCCCAACAGGCACGCGGTGTTAGATCCCGGCCCCCCATCCTGACCCTCCAGGGTAGGCCCGGTATCCCGACCTGATGCTCCGGGGTAGGCCTGGCGTCCCTTCCCGATGCTCTGGTGTAGTACCCGTAACCCCGCCCGGTGCTCCAGGGTAGTACCCATATACCCCCGTCGGTACTCCAGGGTAGTACCGGTACCCCCGTTGGTACTCCGGTGTAGTACCCGTATACCCCTGTCGGTACTCCGGGGTACACCTGCTGTCCATACGGGCGCACGGGTTTAGACCCACCCTTCCTACTTGACCCTCGGCGGTAGGCCCGGTGTCCATAGGCGATGTTCCGGGTTAGAACATGTTCCCACAAGAGTACTATGGGCCAGTGGCAGAACCCTTTGTGATGCGCCGGAGTTCTAACTGTTGTTCCAACGGGCGCGCGGTGTTAGATCTCAGCCTCCCATCTTGACCCTCCAGGGTAGGCCCGGTATCCTGACCTGATGCTCCAGGTTAGGCATGGCTTCCCTTCCCGATGCTCTGGTGTAGTACCGGTAACCACGCCCGGTGCTCCAGCGTAATGCCAGGGTTCCCCCGTCAGTACTCCAGGGTAGTACCGGTACCCCCACCCGGTACTTCGAGGTAGTACCCGTATACCACCGTTGGTACTCCGGGGTACACCTGCTGTGCCTACAAGCACGCGGGTTGAGAACCAGCCGTCCTACCTGACCCTCGGCGGTAGGCCCGGTGTCCATAGGCGACGTACCGGGATAGAACCCGTTCCCACAGCAGTACTATGGGCCCGTGACAGAACCCTTTGTGATGCGCCGGAGTTCTAACTGTTGTCCCAACAGGCACACGGTGTTAGATCCCGGCCCCCCATTCTGACCCTCCAGGGTAGGCCCGGTATCCCGACCTGATGCTCCGGGGTAGGCCTGGCGTCCCTTCCCGACGCTCTGGTGTAGTACCCGTAACCCCGCCCGGTGCTCCAGGGTAGTAACCATATACCCCCGTCGGTACTCCAGGGTAGTACCGGTACCCCCGTTGGTACTCCGGTGTAGTACCCGTATACCCCTGTCGGTACTCCGGGGTACACCTGCTGTCCATACGGGCGCACGGGTTTAGACCCACCCTTCCTACTTGACCCTTTGCGTTAGGCCCGGTGTCCATAGGCGATGTTCCGGGTTAGAACATGTTCCCACAACAGTACTATGGGCCAGTGGCAGAACCCTTTGTGATGCACCGGAGTTCTAACTGTTGTTCCAACGGGCGCGCGGTGTTAGATCTCAGCCTCCCATCTTGACCCTCCAGGGTAGGCCCGGTATCCTTATCTGAAGCTCTAGGGTAGGCCTGGTGTCCCTTCCCGACGCTCTGGTGTAGTACCAGTAACCCCGCCCGGTGCTCCGAGGTAGTACCCGTATACCCCCGTCGGTACTCCGGAGCAGTAACGGTACCCCCGTTGGTACTCCGGTGTAGTACCCGTATACCCCTGTCGGTACTCCGGGGTACACCTGCTGGCCTACAAGCACGCGGGTTGAGAACCAGCCTTCCTACCTGACCCTCGGCGGTAGGCCCGGTGTCCATAGGCGACGTACCGGGATAGAACCCGTTCCCACAGCAGTACTATGGGCCCGTGGCAGAACCCTTTGTGATGCGCCGGAGTTCTAACAGTTGTCCCAACAGGCACGCAGTGTTAGATCCCGTCCCCCCATCCTGACCCTCCAGGGTAGGCCCGGTATCCCGACCTGATGCTCCGGGGTAGGCCTGGCGTCCCTTCCCGACGCTCTGGTGTAGTACCCGTAACCCCGCCCGGTGCCTCAGGGTAGTACCCATATACCCCCGTCGGTACTCCAGGGTAGTACCGGTACCCCCGTTGGTACTCCGGTGTAGTACCCGTATACCCCTGTCGGTACTCCGGGGTACACCTGCTGTCCCTACGGGCGCACGGGTTTAGACCCACCCTTCCAACTTGACCCTTTGCGTTAGGCCCGGTGTCCATGGGCGATGTTCCGGGTTAGAACATGTTCCCACAACAGTACTATGGGCCAGTGGCAGAACCCTTTGTGATGCACCGGAGTTCTAACTGTTGTTCCAATGGGCGCGCGGTGTTAGATCTCAGCCTCCCATCTTGACCCTCCAGGGTAGGCCCGGTATCCTTATCTGAAGCTCTAGGGTAGGCCTGGTGTCCCTTCCCGACGCTCTGGTGTAGTACCCGTAACCCCGCCCGGTGCTCCGAGGTAGTACCCGTATACCCCCGTCGGTACTCCGGAGCAGTAACGGTACCCCCGTTGGTACTCCGGTGTAGTACCCGTATACCCCTGTCGGTACTCCGGGGTACACCTGCTGTGCCTACGGGCGCGCGGGTTGAGAACCAGCCGTCCTACCTGACCCTCGGCGGTAGGCCCGGTGTCCATAGGCGATGTTCCGGGTTAGAACATGTTCCCACAAGAGTACTATGGGCCAGTGGCAGAACCCTTTGTGATGCGCCGGAGTTCTAACTGTTGTCCCAACAGGCACGCAGTGTTAGATCCCGGCCCCCCATCCTGACCCTCCAGGGTAGGCCCGGTATCCCGACCTGATGCTCCAGGTTAGGCCTGGCTTCCCTTCCCGATGCTCTGGTGTAGTACCGGTAACCACGCCCGGTGCTCCAGCGTAATGCCAGGGTTCCCCCGTCAGTACTCCAGGGTAGTACCGGTACCCCCGTTGGTACTCCGGTGTAGTACCTGTATACCACCGTTGGTAATCCGGCGTACACCTGCTGTGTCTACAAGCACGCGGGTTGAGAACCAGCCGTCCTACCTGACCCTCGGCGGTAGGCCCGGTGTCCATAGGCGACGTTCCGGGTTAGAACCCGTTCCCACAGCAGTACTATGGGCCCGTGACAGAACCCTTTGTGATGCGCCGGAGTTCTAACTGTTGTCCCAACAGGCACACGTTGTTAGATCCCGGCCCCCCATCCTGACCCTCCAGGGTAGGCCCGGTATCCCGACCTGATGCTCCAGGGTAGGCCTGGCTTCCCTTCCCGATGCTCTGGTGTAGTACCGGTAACCACGCCCGGTGCTCCAGCGTAATGCCAGGGTTCCCCCGTCAGTACTCCGGGGTAGTACCGGTACCCCCGCCCGGTACTTCAAGGTAGTACCCGTATACCACCGTTAGTACTCCGGGGTACACCTGCTGTGCCTACAAGCACGCGGGTTGAGAACCAGCCGTCCTACCTGACCCTCGGCGGTAGGCCCGGTGTCCATAGGCGACGTACCGGGATAGAACCCGTTCCCACAGCAGTACTATGGGCCCGTGACAGAACCCTTTGTGATGCGCCGGAGTTCTAACTGTTGTCCCAACAGGCACGCGGTGTTAGATCCCGGCCCCCCATCCTGACCCTCCAGGGTAGGCCCGGTATCCCGACCTGATGCTCCGGGGTAGGCCTGGCGTCCCTTCCCGACGCTCTGGTGTAGTACCCGTAACCCCGCCCGGTGCTCCAGGGTAGTACCCATATACCCCCGTCGGTACTCCAGGGTAGTACCGGTACCCCCGTTGGTACTCCGGTGTAGTACCCGTATACCCCCGTCGGTACTCCGGGGTACACCTGCTGTCCCTACGGGCGCACGGGTTTAGACCCACCCTTCCTACTTGACCCTTCGCGTTAGGCCCGGTGTCCATAGGCGATGTTCCGGGTTAGAACATGTTCCCACAAGAGTACTATGGGCCAGTGGCAGAACCCTTTGTGATGCGCCGGAGTTCTAACTGTTGTTCCAACGGGCGCGCGGTGTTAGATCTCAGCCTCCCATCTTGACCCTCCAGGGTAGGCCCGGTATCCTTATCTGAAGCTCTAGGGTAGGCCTGGTGTCCCTTCCCGACGCTCTGGTGTAGTACCAGTAACCCCGCCCGGTGCTCCGAGGTAGTACCCGTATACCCCCGTCGGTACTCCGGAGCAGTAACGGTACCCCCGTTGGTACTCCGGTGTAGTACCCGTATACCCCCGTCGGTACTCCGGGGTACACCTGCTGGCCTACAAGCACGCGGGTTGAGAACCAGCCTTCCTACCTGACCCTCGGCGGTAGGCCCGGTGTCCATAGGCGACGTACCGGGATAGAACCCGTTCCCACAGCAGTACTATGGGCCCGTGGCAGAACCCTTTGTGATGCGCCGGAGTTCTAACTGTTGTCCCAACAGGCACGCGGTGTTAGATCCCGTCCCCCCATCCTGACCCTCCAGGGTAGGCCCGGTATCCCGACCTGATGCTCCGGGGTAGGCCTGGCGTCCCTTCCCGATGCTCTGGTGTAGTACCCGTAACCCCGCCCGGTGCTCCAGGGTAGTACCCATATACCCCCGTCGGTACTCCAGGGTAGTACCGGTACCCCCGTTGGTACTCCGGTGTAGTACCCGTATACCCCTGTTGGTACTCCCGGGTACACCTGCTGTCCATACGGGCGCACGGGTTTAGACCCACCCTTCCTACTTGACCCTCGGCGGTAGGCCCGGTGTCCATAGGCGATGTTCCGGGTTAGAACATGTTCCCACAAGAGTACTATGGGCCAGTGGCAGAACCCTTTGTGATGCGCCGGAGTTCTAACTGTTGTCCCAACAGGCACGCGGTGTTAGATCCCGGCCCCCCATCCTGACCCTCTAGGGTAGGCCCGGTATCCTGACCTGATGCTCCAGGTTAGGCCTGGCTTCCTTTCCCGATGCTCTGGTGTAGTACCGGTAACCACGCCCGGTGCTCCAGCGTAATGCCAGGGTTCCCCCGTCAGTACTCCAGGGTAGTACCGGTACCCCCGCCCGGTACTTCGAGGTAGTACCCGTATACCACCGTTGGTAATCCGGGGTACACCTGCTGTGCCTACAAGCACGCGGGTTGAGAACCAGCCGTCCTACCTGACCCTCGGCGGTAGGCCCGGTGTCCATAGGCGACGTTCCGGGATAGAACCCGTTCCCACAGCAGTACTATGGGCCCGTGACAGAACCCTTTGTGATGCGCCGGAGTTCTAACTGTTGTCCCAACAGGCACACGGTTTTAGATCTCAGCCTCCCATCCTGACCCTCCAGGGTAGGCCCGGTATCCCGACCTGATGCTCCGGGGTAGGCCTGGCGTCCCTTCCCGACGCTCTGGTGTAGTACCCGTAACCCCGCCCGGTGCTCCAGGGTAGTACCCATATACCCCCGTCGGTACTCCAGGGTAGTACCGGTACCCCCGTTGGTACTGCGGTCTAGTACCCGTATACCCCTGTTGGTACTCCGGGGTACACCTGCTGTCCATACGGGCGCACGGGTTTAGACCCACCCTTCCTACTTGACCCTTTGCGTTAGGCCCGGTGTCCATAGGCGATGTTCCGGGTTAGAACATGTTCCCACAACAGTACTATGGGCCAGTGGCAGAACCCTTTGTGATGCACCGGAGTTCTAACTGTTGTTCCAACGGGCGCGCGGTGTTAGATCTCAGCCTCCCATCTTGACCCTCCAGGGTAGGCCCGGTATCCTTATCTGAAGCTCTAGGGTAGGCCTGGTGTCCCTTCCCGACGCTCTGGTGTAGTACCAGTAACCCCGCCCGGTGCTCCGAGGTAGTACCCGTATACCCCCGTCGGTACTCCGGAGCAGTAACGGTACCCCCGTTGGTACTCCGGTGTAGTACCCGTATACCCCCGTCGGTACTCCGGGGTACACCTGCTGGCCTACAAGCACGCGGGTTGAGAACCAGCCTTCCTACCTGACCCTCGGCGGTAGCCCCGGTGTCCATAGGCGACGTACCGGGATAGAACCCGTTCCCACAGCAGTACTATGGGCCCGTGGCAGAACCCTTTGTGATGCGCCGGAGTTCTAACTGTTGTCCCAACAGGCACGCGGTGTTAGATCCCGTCCCCCCATCCTGACCCTCCAGGGTAGGCCCGGTATCCCGACCTGATGCTCCGGGGTAGGCCTGGCATCCCTTCCCGACGCTCTGGTGTAGTACCCGTAACCCCGCCCGGTGCTCCAGGGTAGTAACCATATACCCCCGTCGGTACTCCAGGGTAGTACTGGTACCCCCGTTGGTACTCCGGTGTAGTACCTGTATACCCCTGTCGGTACTCCGGGGTACACCTGCTGTCCATACGGGCGCACGGGTTTAGACCCACCCTTCCTACTTGACCCTCGGCGGTAGGCCCGGTGTCCATAGGCGATGTTCCGGGTTAGAACATGTTCCCACAAGAGTACTATGGGCCAGTGGCAGAACCCTTTGTGATGCGCCGGAGTTCTAACTGTTGTCCCAACAGGCACACGGTGTTAGATCCCGGCCCCCCATCCTGACCCTCCAGGGTAGGCCCGGTATCCCGACCTGATGCTCCAGGTTAGGCCTGGCTTCCCTTCCCGATGCTCTGGTGTAGTACCGGTAACCACGCCCGGTGCTCCAGCGTAATGCCAGTTTTCCCCCGTCAGTACTTCGGGGTAGTACCGGTACCCCCGCCCGGTACTTCGAGGTAGTACCCGTATACCACCGTTGGTACTCCGGGGTACACCTGCTGTGCCTACAAGCATGCGGGTTGAGAACCAGCCGTCCTACCTGACCCTCGGCGTTAGGCACGGTGTCCATAGGCGACGTTCCGGGATAGAACCCGTTCCCACAGCAGTACTATGGGCCCGTGACAGAACCCTTTGTGATGCGCCGGAGTTCTAACTGTTGTCCCAACAGGCACACGTTGTTAGATCCCGGCCCCCCATCCTGACCCTCCAGGGTAGGCCCGGTATCCCGACCTGATGCTCCAGGTTAGGCCTGGCTTCCCTTCCCGATGCTCTGGTGTAGTACCGGTAACCACGCCCGGTGCTCCAGCGTAATGCCAGGGTTCCCCCGTCAGTACTCCAGGGTAGTACCGGTACCCCCGCCCGGTACTTCGAGGTAGTACCCGTATACCACCGTTGGTAATCCGGGGTACACCTGCTGTGCCTACAAGCACGCGGGTTGAGAACCAGCCTTCCTACCTGACCCTCGGCGGTAGGCCCGGTGTCCATAGGCGACGTACCGGGATAGAACCCGTTCCCACAGCAGTACTATGGGCCCGTGGCAGAACCCTTTGTGATGCGCCGGAGTTCTAACTGTTGTCCCAACAGGCACGCGGTGTTAGATCCCGTCCCCCCATCCTGACCCTCCAGGGTAGGCCCGGTATCCCGACCTGATGCTCCGGGGTAGGCCTGGCGTCCCTTCCCGACGCTCTGGTGTAGTACCCGTAACCCCGCCCGGTGCTCCAGGGTAGTACCCATATACCCCCGTCGGTACTCCAGGGTAGTACCGGTACCCCCGTTGGTACTCCGGTGTAGTACCCGTATACCCCTGTCGGTACTCCGGGGTACACCTGCTGTCCCTACGGGCGCACGGGTTTAGACCCACCCTTCCTACTTGACCCTCGGCGGTAGGCCCGGTGTCCATAGGCGATGTTCCGGGTTAGAACATGTTCCCACAAGAGTACTATGGGCCAGTGGCAGAACCCTTTGTGATGCGCCGGAGTTCTAACTGTTGTCCCAACAGGCACGCGGTGTTAGATCCCGGCCCCCCATCCTGACCCTCCAGGGTAGGCCCGGTATCCTGACCTGATGCTCCAGGTTAGGCCTGGCTTCCCTTCCCGATGCTCTGGTGTAGTACCGGTAACCACGCCCGGTGCTCCAGCGTAATGCCAGGGTTCCCCCGTCAGTACTCCAGGGTAGTACCGGTACCACCGTTGGTACTCCGGTGTAGTACCCGTATACCCCCGTCGGTACTCCGGGGTACACCTGCTGGCCTACAAGCACGCGGGTTGAGAACCAGCCGTCCTACCTGACCCTCGGCGGTAGGCCCGGTGTCCATAGGCGACGTTCCGGGATAGAACCCGTTCCCACAGCAGTACTATGGGCCCGTGACAGAACCCTTTGTGATGCGCCGGAGTTCTAACTGTTGTCCCAACAGGCACACGGTGTTAGATCCCGGCCCCCCATTCTGACCCTCCAGGGTAGGCCCGGTATCCCGACCTGATGCTCCGGGGTAGGCCTGGCGTCCCTTCCCGACGCTCTGGTGTAGTACCCGTAACCCCGCCCGGTGCTCCAGGGTAGTAACCATATACCCCCGTCGGTACTCCAGGGTAGTACCGGTACCCCTGTTGGTACTCCGGTGTAGTACCCGTATACCCCTGTCGGTACTCCGGGGTACACCTGCTGTCCATACGGGCGCACGGGTTTAGACCCACCCTTCCTACTTGACCCTCGGCGGTAGGCCCGGTGTCCATAGGCAATGTTCCGGGTTAGAACATGTTCCCACAAGAGTACTATGGGCCAGTGGCAGAACCCTTTGTGATGCACCGGAGTTCTAACTGTTGTTCCAACGGGCGCGCGGTGTTAGATCTCAGCCTCCCATCTTGACCCTCCAGGGTAGGCCCGGTATCCTTATCTGAAGCTCTAGGGTAGGCCTGGTGTCCCTTCCCGACGCTCTGGTGTAGTACCAGTAACCCCGCCCGGTGCTCCGAGGTAGTACCCGTATACCCCCGTCGGTACTCCGGAGCAGTAACGGTACCCCCGTTGGTACTCCGGTGTAGTACCCGTATACCCCCGTCGGTACTCCGGGGTACACCTGCTGGCCTACAAGCACGCGGGTTGAGAACCAGCCTTCCTACCTGACCCTCGGCGGTAGGCCCGGTGTCCATAGGCGATGTTCCGGGATAGAACCCGTTCCCACAGCAGTACTATGGGCCCGTGACAGAACCCTTTGTGATGCGCCGGAGTTCTAACTGTTGTCCCAACAGGCACGCGGTGTTAGATCCCGGTCCCCCATCCTGACCCTCCAGGGTAGGCCCGGTATCCCGACCTGATGCTCCGGGTTAGGCCTGGCTTCCTTTCCCGATGCTCTGGTGTAGTACCGGTAACCACGCCCGGTGCTCCAGCGTAATGCCAGGGTTCCCCCGTCAGTACTCCAGGGTAGTACCGGTACCCCCGCCCGGTACTTCGAGGTAGTACCCGTATACCACCGTTGGTACTCCGGGGTACACCTGCTGTGCCTACAAGCACGCGGGTTGAGAACCAGCCGTCCTACCTGACCCTCGGCGGTAGGCCCGGTGTCCATAGGCGACGTTCCGGGATAGAACCCGTTCCCACAGCAGTACTATGGGCCCGTGACAGAACCCTTTGTGATGCGCCGGAGTTCTAACTGTTGTCCCAACAGGCACACGGTGTTAGATCCCGGCCCCCCATCCTGACCCTCCAGGCTAGGCCCGGTATCCCGACCTGATGCTCCGGGGTAGGCCTGGCGTCCCTTCCCGACGCTCTGGTGTAGTACCCGTAACCCCGCCCGGTGCTCCAGGGTAGTACCCGTATACCCCCGTCGGTACTCCGGAGCAGTAACGGTACCCCCGTTGGTACTCCGGTGTAGTACCCGTATACCCCTGTCGGTACTCCGGGGTACACCTGCTGTCCCTACGGGCGCACGGGTTTAGACCCACCCTTCCTACTTGACCCTTTGCGTTAGGCCCGGTGTCCATAGGCGATGTTCCGGGTTAGAACATGTTCCCACAAGAGTACTATGGGCCAGTGGCAGAACCCTTTGTGATGCGCCGGAGTTCTAACTGTTGTCCCAACAGGCACGCGGTGTTAGATCCCGGCCCCCCATCCTGACCCTCTAGGGTAGGCCCGGTATCCTGACCTGATGCTCCAGGTTAGGCCTGGCTTCCCTTCCCGATGCTCTGGTGTAGTACCAGTAACCCCGCCCGGTGCTCCGAGGTAGTACCCGTATACCCCCGTCGGTACACCGGAGCAGTAACGGTACCCCCGTTGGTACTCCGGTGTAGTACCCGTATACCCCCGTCGGTACTCCGGGGTACACCTGCTGTGCCTACAAGCACGCGGGTTGAGAACCAGCCTTCCTACCTGACCCTCGGCGGTAGGCCCGGTGTCCATAGGCGACGTACCGGGATAGAACCCGTTCCCACAGCAGTACTATGGGCCCGTGGCAGAACCCTTTGTGATGCGCCGGAGTTCTAACTGTTGTCCCAACAGGCACGCGGTGTTAGATCCCGTCCCCCCATCCTGACCCTCCAGGGTAGGCCCGGTATCCCGACCTGATGCTCCGGGGTAGGCCTGGCGTCCCTTCCCGACGCTCTGGTGTAGTACCCGTAACCCCGCCCGGTGCTCCAGGGTAGTACCCATATACCCCCGTCGGTACTCCAGGGTAGTACCGGTACCCCCGTTGGTACTCCGGTGTAGTACACGTATACCCCTGTCGGTACTCCGGGGTACACCTGCTGTCCCTACGGGCGCACGGGTTTAGACCCACCCTTCCTATTTGACCCTCGGCGGTAGGCCCGGTGTCCATAGGCGATGTTCCGGGATAGAACATGTTCCCACAAGAGTACTATGGGCCAGTGGCAGAACCCTTTGTGATGCGCCGGAGTTCTAACTGTTGTCCCAACAGGCACGCGGTGTTAGATCCCGGCCCCCCATCCTGACCCTCTAGGGTAGGCCCGGTATCCTGACCTGATGCTCCAGGTTAGGCCTGGCTTCCCTTCCCGATGCTCTGGTGTAGTACCGGTAACCACGCCCGGTGCTCCAGCGTAATGCCAGGGTTCCCCCGTCAGTACTCCAGGGTAGTACCGGTACCCCCGCCCGGTACTTCGAGGTAGTACCCGTATACCACCGTTAGTACTCCGGGGTACACCTGCTGTGCCTACAAGCACGCGGGTTGAGAACCAGCCGTCCTACCTGACCCTCGGCGGTAGCCCCGGTGTCCATAGGCGATGTTCCGGGATAGAACCCGTTCCCACACCAGTACTATGGGCCCGTGGCAGAACCCTTTGTGATGCGCCGGAGTTCTAACTGTTGTCCCAACAGGCACGCGGTGTTAGATCCCGGCCCCCCATCCTGACCCTCCAGGGTGAGCCCGGTATCCCGACCTGATGCTCCGGGGTAGGCCTGGCTTCCCTTCCCGACGCTCTGGTGTAGTACCGGTAACCACGCCCGGTACTCCAGCGTAATGCCAGGGTTCCCCCGTCAGTACTCCGGGGTAGTACCGATACCCCCGCCCGGTGCTTCGAGGTAGTACCCATATACCACTGTTGGTACTCCGGGGTACACCTGCTGTGCCTACAAGCACGCAGGTTGAGAACCAGCCGTCCTACCTGACCCTCGGCGGTAGGCCCGGTGTCCATAGGCGACGTTCCGGGATAGAACCCGTTCACACAACAGTACTATGGGCCCGTGGCAGAACCCTTTGTGATGCGCCGGAGTTCTAACTGTTGTCCCAACAGGAACACGTTGTTAGATCTCAGCCTCCCATCCTGACCCTCCAGGGTAGGCCCGGTATCCCGACCTGATGCTCCGGGGTAGGCCTGGCGTCCCTTCCCGACGCTCTGGTGTAGTACCCGTAACCCCGCCCGGTGCTCCAGAGTAGTACCCATATATCCCCGTCGGTACTCCAGGGTAGTACCGGTACCCCCGTTGGTACTCCGGTGTAGTACCCGTATACCCCTGTCAGTACTCCGGGGTACACCTGCTGTCCCTACGGGCGCACGGGTTTAGACCCACCCTTCCTACTTGACCCTTCGCGTTAGGCCCGGTGTCCATAGGCGATGTTCCGGGTTAGAACATGTTCCCACAAGAGTACTATGGGCCAGTGGCAGAACCCTTTGTGATGCGCCGGAGTTCTAACTGTTGTTCCAACGGGCGCGCGGTGTTAGATCTCAGCCTCCCATCTTGACCCTCCAGGGTAGGCCCGGTATCCCGACCTGATGCTCCGGGGTAGGCCTGGCGTCCCTTCCCGACGCTCTGGTGTAGTACCCGTAACCCCGCCCGGTGCTCCAGGGTAGTACCCATATACCCCCGTCGGTACTCCAGGGTAGTACTGGTACCCCCGTTGGTACTCCGGTGTAGTACACGTATACCCCTGTCGGTACTCCGGGGTACACCTGCTGTCCCTACGGGCGCACGGGTTTAGACCCACCCTTCCTACTTGACCCTCGGCGGTAGGCCCGGTGTCCATAGGCGATGTTCCGGGTTAGAACATGTTCCCACAAGAGTACTATGGGCCAGTGGCAGAACCCTTTGTGATGCGCCGGAGTTCTAACTGTTGTTCCAACGGGCGCGCGGTGTTAGATCTCAGCCTCCCATCTTGACCCTCCAGGGTAGGCCCGGTATCCTTATCTGAAGCTCTAGGGTAGGCCTGGCGTCCCTTCCCGACGCTCTGGTGTAGTACCCGTAACCCCGCCCGGTGCTCCAGGGTAGTACCCATATACCCCCGTCGGTACTCCAGGGTAGTACCGGTACCCCCGTTGGTACTCCGGTGTAGTACCCGTATACCCCTGTCGGTACTCTGGGGTACACCTGCTGTCCATACGGGCGCACGGGTTTAGACCCACCCTTCCTACTTGACCCTTCGCGTTAGGCCCGGTGTCCATAGGCGATGTTCCGGGTTAGAACATGTTCCCACAAGAGTACTATGGGCCAGTGGCAGAACCCTTTGTGATGCACCGGAGTTCTAACTGTTGTTCCAATGGGCGCGCGGTGTTAGATCTCAGCCTCCCATCTTGACCCTCCAGGGTAGGCCCGGTATCCTTATCTGAAGCTCTAGGGTAGGCCTGGTGTCCCTTCCCGACGCTCTGGTGTAGTACCAGTAACCCCGCCCGGTGCTCCGAGGTAGTACCCGTATACCCCCGTCGGTACTCCGGAGCAGTAATGGTACCCCCGTTGGTACTCCGGTGTAGTACCCGTATACCCCCGTCGGTACTCCGGGGTACACCTGCTGGCCTACAAGCACGCGGGTTGAGAACCAGCCTTCCTACCTGACCCTCGGCGGTAGGCCTGGTGTCCATAGGCGACGTACCGGGATAGAACCCGTTCCCACAGCAGTACTATGGGCCCGTGGCAGAACCCTTTGTGATGCGCCGGAGTTCTAACTGTTGTCCCAACAGGCACGCGGTGTTAGATCCCGTCCCCCCATCCTGACCCTCCAGGGTAGGCCCGGTATCCCGACCTGATGCTCCGGGGTAGGCCTGGCGTCCCTTCCCGACGCTCTGGTGTAGTACCCGTAACCCCGCCCGGTGCTCCAGGGTAGTACCCATATACCCCCGTCGGTACTCCAGGGTAGTACCGGTACCCCCGTTGGTACTGCGGTCTAGTACCCGTATACCCCTGTCGGTACTCCGGGGTACACCTGCTGTCCATACGGGCGCACGGGTTTAGACCCACCCTTCCTACTTGACCCTCGGCGGTAGGCCCGGTGTCCATAGGCGATGTTCCGGGTTAGAACATGTTCCCACAAGAGTACTATGGGCCAGTGGCAGAACCCTTTGTGATGCGCCGGAGTTCTAACTGTTGTCCCAACAGGCACGCGGTGTTAGATCCCGGCCCCCCATCCTGACCCTCTAGGGTAGGCCCGGTATCCTGACCTGATGCTCCAGGTTAGGCCTGGCTTCCCTTCCCGATGCTCTGGTGTAGTACCGGTAACCACGCCCGGTGCTCCAGCGTAATGCCAGGGTTCCCCCGTCAGTACTCCAGGGTAGTACCGGTACCCCCGCCCGGTACTTCGAGGTAGTACCCGTATACCACCGTTGGTACTCCGGGGTACACCTGCTGTGCCTACAAGCACGCGGGTTGAGAACCAGCCGTCCTACCTGACCCTCGGCGGTAGGCCCGGTGTCCATAGGCGATGTTCCGGGATAGAACCCGTTCCCACAGCAGTACTATGGGCCCGTGACAGAACCCTTTGTGATGCGCCGGAGTTCTAACTGTTGTTCCAACAGGCACACGGTGTTAGATCCCGGCCCCCCATTCTGACCCTCCAGGGTAGGCCCGGTATCCCGACCTGATGCTCCGGGGTAGGCCTGGCGTCCCTTCCCGACGCTCTGGTGTAGTACCCGTAACCCCGCCCGGTGCTCCGAGGTAGTACCCGTATACCCCCGTCGGTACTCCGGAGCAGTAACGGTACCCCCGTTGGTACTCCGGTGTAGTACCCGTATACCCCCGTCGGTACTCCGGGGTACACCTGCTGGCCTACAAGCACGCGGGTTGAGAACCAGCCGTCCTACCTGACCCTCGGCGGTAGGCCCGGTGTCCATAGGCGACGTACCGGGATAGAACCCGTTCCCACAGCAGTACTATGGGCCCGTGGCAGAACCCTTTGTGATGCGCCGGAGTTCTAACTGTTGTCCCAACAGGCACGCGGTGTTAGATCCCGGCCCCCCATCCTGACCCTCCAGGGTAGGCCCGGTATCCCGACCTGATGCTCCGGGGTAGGCCTGGCGTCCCTTTCCGATGCTCTGGTGTAGTACTCGTAACCCCGCCCGGTGCTCCAGGGTAGTACCCATATACCCCCGTCGGTACTCCAGGGTAGTACCGGTACCCCCGTTGGTACTCCGGTGTAGTACCCGTATACCCCTGTCGGTACTCCGGGGTACACCTGCTGTCCATACGGGCGCACGGGTTTAGACCCACCCTTCCTACTTGACCCTCGGCGGTAGGCCCGGTGTCCATAGGCGATGTTCCGGGTTAGAACATGTTCCCACAAGAGTACTATGGGCCAGTGGCAGAACCCTTTGTGATGCGCCGGAGTTCTAACTGTTGTCCCAACAGGCACGCGGTGTTAGATCCCGGCCCCCCCATCCTGACCCTCTAGGGTAGGCCCGGTATCCTGACCTGATGCTCCAGGTTAGGCATGGCTTCCCTTCCCGATGCTCTGGTGTAGTACCGGTAACCACGCCCGGTGCTCCAGCGTAATGCCAGGGTTCCCCCGTCAGTACTCCAGGGTAGTACCGGTACCCCCGCCCGGTACTTCGAGGTAGTACCCGTATACCACCGTTGGTAATCCGGGGTACACCTGCTGTGCCTACAAGCACGCGGGTTGAGAACCAGCCGTCCTACCTGACCCTCGGCGGTAGGCCCGGTGTCCATAGGCGACGTTCCGGGATAGAACCCGTTCCCACAGCAGTACTATGGGCCCGTGACAGAACCCTTTGTGATGCGCCGGAGTTCTAACTGTTGTCCCAACAGGCACACGGTGTTAGATCCCGGCCCCCCATTCTGACCCTCCAGGGTAGGCCCGGTATCCCGACCTGATGCTCCGGGGTAGGCCTGGCGTCCCTTCCCGACGCTCTGGTGTAGTACCCGTAACCCCGCCCGGTGCTCCAGGGTAGTAACCATATACCCCCGTCGGTACTCCAGGGTACTACCGGTACCCCTGTTGGTACTCCGGTGTAGTACCCGTATACCCCTGTCGGTACTCCGGGGTACACCTGCTCTCCATACGGGCGCACGGGTTTAGACCCACCCTTCCTACTTGACCCTTTGCGTTAGGCCCGGTGTCCATAGGCGATGTTCCGGGTTAGAACATGTTCCCACAACAGTACTATGGGCCAGTGGCAGAACCCTTTGTGATGCACCGGAGTTCTAACTGTTGTTCCAACGGGCGCGCGGTGTTAGATCTCAGCCTCCCATCTTGACCCTCCAGGGTAGGCCCGGTATCCTTATCTGAAGCTCTAGGGTAGGCCTGGTGTCCCTTCCCGACGCTCTGGTGTAGTACCAGTAACCCCGCCCGGTGCTCCGAGGTAGTACCCGTATACCCCCGTCGGTACTCCGGAGCAGTAACGGTACCCCCGTTGGTACTCCGGTGTAGTACCCGTATACCCCCGTCGGTACTCCGGGGTACACCTGCTGGCCTACAAGCACGCGGGTTGAGAACCAGCCTTCCTACCTGACCCTCGGCGGTAGGCCCGGTGTCCATAGGCGACGTACCGGGATAGAACCCGTTCCCACAGCAGTACTATGGGCCCGTGGCAGAACCCTTTGTGATGCGCCGGAGTTCTAACTGTTGTCCCAACAGGCACGCGGTGTTAGATCCCGTCCCCCCATCCTGACCCTCCAGGCTAGGCCCGGTATCCCGACCTGATGCTCCGGGGTAGGCCTGGCGTCCCTTCCCGACGCTCTGGTGTAGTACCCGTAACCCCGCCCGGTGCTCCAGGGTAGTAACCATATACCCCCGTCGGTACTCCAGGGTACTACCGGTACCCCCGTTGGTACTCCGGTGTAGTACCCGTATACCCCTGTCGGTACTCCGGGGTACACCTGCTGTCCATACGGGCGCACGGGTTTAGACCCACCCTTCCTACTTGACCCTTCGCGTTAGGCCCGGTGTCCATAGGCGATGTTCTGGGTTAGAACATGTTCCCACAACAGTACTATGGGCCAGTGGCAGAACCCTTTGTGATGCACCGGAGTTCTAACTGTTGTTCCAATGGGCGCGCGGTGTTAGATCTCAGCCTCCCATCTTGACCCTCCAGGGTAGGCCCGGTATCCTTATCTGAAGCTCTAGGGTAGGCCTGGTGTCCCTTCCCGACGCTCTGGTGTAGTACCAGTAACCCCGCCCGGTGCTCCGAGGTAGTACCCGTATACCCCCGTCGGTACTCCGGAGCAGTAACGGTACCCCCGTTGGTACTCCGGTGTAGTACCCGTATACCCCCGTCGGTACTCCGGGGTACACCTGCTGGCCTACAAGCACGCGGGTTGAGAACCAGCCTTCCTACCTGACCCTCGGCGGTAGGCCCGGTGTCCATAGGCGACGTACCGGGATAGAACCCGTTCCCACAGCAGTACTATGGGCCCGTGGCAGAACCCTTTGTGATGCGCCGGAGTTCTAACTGTTGTCCCAACAGGCACGCGGTGTTAGATCCCGGCCCCCCATCCTGACCCTCTAGGGTAGGCCCGGTATCCTGACCTGATGCTCCAGGTTAGGCCTGGCTTCCCTTCCCGATGCTCTGGTGTAGTACCGGTAACCACGCCCGGTGCTCCAGCGTAATGCCAGGGTTCCCCCGTCAGTACTCCAGGGTAGTACCGGTACCCCCGCCCGGTACTTCGAGGTAGTACCCGTATACCACCGTTGGTACTCCGGGGTACACCTGCTGTGCCTACAAGCACGCGGGTTGAGAACCAGCCGTCCTACCTGACCCTCGGCGGTAGGCCCGGTGTCCATAGGCGACGTTCCGGGATAGAACCCGTTCCCACAGCAGTACTATGGGCCCGTGACAGAACCCTTTGTGATGCGCCGGAGTTCTAACTGTTGTTCCAACAGGCACACGGTGTTAGATCCCGGCCCCCCATTCTGACCCTCCAGGGTAGGCCCGGTATCCCGACCTGATGCTCCGGGGTAGGCCTGGCGTCCCTTCCCGACGCTCTGGTGTAGTACCCGTAACCCCGCCCGGTGCTCCGAGGTAGTACCCGTATACCCCCGTCGGTACTCCAGGGTAGTACCGGTACCCCCGTTGGTACTCCGGTGTAGTACCCGTATACCCCTGTCGGTACTCCGGGGTACACCTGCTGTCCATACGGGCGCACGGGTTTAGACCCACCCTTCCTACTTGACCCTCGGCGGTAGGCCCGGTGTCCATAGGCGATGTTCCGGGTTAGAACATGTTCCCACAAGAGTACTATGGGCCCGTGGCAGAACCCTTTGTGATGCACCGGAGTTCTAACTGTTGTCCCAACAGGCACGCGGTGTTAGATCCCGGCCCCCCATCCTGACCCTCCAGGGTAGGCCCGGTATCCCGACCTGATGCTCCGGGGTAGGCCTGGCTTCACTTCCCGATGCTCTGGTGTAGTACCGGTAACCACGCCCGGTGCTCCAGCGTAATGCCAGGGTTCCCCCGTCAGTACTCCAGGGTAGTACCGGTACCCCCGCCCGGTACTTCGAGGTAGTACCCGTATACCACCGTTGGTAATCCGGGGTACACCTGCTGTGCCTACAAGCACGCGGGTTGAGAACCAGCCGTCCTACCTGACCCTCGGCGGTAGGCCCGGTGTCCATAGGCGACGTTCCGGGATAGAACCCGTTCCCACAGCAGTACTATGGGCCCGTGACAGAACCCTTTGTGATGCGCCGGAGTTCTAACTGTTGTCCCAACAGGCACACGTTGTTAGATCCCGTCCCCCCATCCTGACCCTCCAGGGTAGGCCCGGTATCCCGACCTGATGCTCCAGGGTAGGCCTGGCTTCCCTTCCCGATGCTCTGGTGTAGTACCGGTAACCACGCCCGGTGCTCCAGCGTAATGCCAGGGTTCCCCCGTCAGTACTCCGGGGTAGTACCGGTACCCCCGCCCGGTACTTCAAGGTAGTACCCGTATACCACCGTTAGTACTCCGGGGTACACCTGCTGTGCCTACAAGCACGCGGGTTGAGAACCAGCCGTCCTACCTGACCCTCGGCGGTAGGCCCGGTGTCCATAGGCGACGTTCCGGGATAGAACCCGTTCCCACAGCAGTACTATGGGCCCGTGACAGAACCCTTTGTGATGCGCCGGAGTTCTAACTGTTGTCCCAACAGGCACACGGTGTTAGATCTCAGCCTCCCATCCTGACCCTCCAGGGTAGGCCCGGTATCCCGACCTGATGCTCCGGGGTAGGCCTGGCGTCCCTTCCCGACGCTCTGGTGTAGTACCCGTAACCCCGCCCGGTGCTCCAGGGTAGTACCCATATACCCCCGTCGGTACTCCAGGGTAGTACTGGTACCCCCGTTGGTACTCCGGTGTAGTACACGTATACCCCTGTCGGTACTCCGGGGTACACCTGCTGTCCCTACGGGCGCACGGGTTGAGAACCAGCCGTCCTACCTGACCCTCGGCGGTAGGCCCGGTGTCCATAGGCGACGTTCCGGGATAGAACCCGTTCCCACAGCAGTACTATGGGCCCGTGACAGAACCCTTTGTGATGCGCCGGAGTTCTAACTGTTGTTCCAACAGGCACACGGTGTTAGATCTCAGCCTCCCATCTTGACCCTCCAGGGTAGGCCCGGTATCCTTATCTGAAGCTCTAGGGTAGGCCTGGTGTCCCTTCCCGACGCTCTGGTGTAGTACCAGTAACCCCGCCCGGTGCTCCGAGGTAGTACCCGTATACCCCCGTCGGTACTCCGGAGCAGTAACGGTACCCCCGTTGGTACTCCGGTGTAGTACCCGTATACCCCCGTCGGTACTCCGGGGTACACCTGCTGGCCTACAAGCACGCGGGTTGAGAACCAGCCTTCCTACCTGACCCTCGGCGGTAGGCCCGGTGTCCATAGGCGACGTACCGGGATAGAACCCGTTCCCACAGCAGTACTATGGGCCCGTGGCAGAACCCTTTGTGATGCGCCGGAGTTCTAACTGTTGTCCCAACAGGCACGCGGTGTTAGATCCCGTCCCCCCATCCTGACCCTCCAGGGTAGGCCCGGTATCCCGACCTGATGCTCCGGGGTAGGCCTGGCGTCCCTTCCCGACGCTCTGGTGTAGTACCCGTAACCCCGCCCGGTGCTCCAGGGTAGTACCCATATACCCCCGTCGGTACTCCAGGGTAGTACCGGTACCCCCGTTGGTACTCCGGTGTAGTACCCGTATACCCCTGTCGGTACTCCGGGGTACACCTGCTGTCCATACGGGCGCACGGGTTTAGACCCACCCTTCCTACTTGACCCTCGGCGGTAGGCCCGGTGTCCATAGGCGATGTTCCGGGTTAGAACATGTTCCCACAAGAGTACTATGGGCCCGTGGCAGAACCCTTTGTGATGCACCGGAGTTCTAACTGTTGTCCCAACAGGCACGCGGTGTTAGATCCCGGCCCCCCATCCTGACCCTCCAGGGTAGGCCCGGTATCCCGACCTGATGCTCCGGGGTAGGCCTGGCTTCACTTCCCGATGCTCTGGTGTAGTACCGGTAACCACGCCCGGTGCTCCAGCGTAATGCCAGGGTTCCCCCGTCAGTACTCCAGGGTAGTACCGGTACCCCCGCCCGGTACTTCGAGGTAGTACCCGTATACCACCGTTGGTAATCCGGGGTACACCTGCTGTGCCTACAAGCACGCGGGTTGAGAACCAGCCGTCCTACCTGACCCTCGGCGGTAGGCCCGGTGTCCATAGGCGACGTTCCGGGATAGAACCCGTTCCCACAGCAGTACTATGGGCCCGTGACAGAACCCTTTGTGATGCGCCGGAGTTCTAACTGTTGTTCCAACAGGCACACGGTGTTAGATCCCGGCCCCCCATCCTGACCCTCCAGGGTAGGCCCGGTATCCCGACCTGATGCTCCGGGGTAGGCCTGGCGTCCCTTCCCGACGCTCTGGTGTAGTACCCGTAACCCCGCCCGGTGCTCCGAGGTAGTACCCGTATACCCCCGTCGGTACTCCGGAGCAGTAACGGTACCCCCGTTGGTACTCCGGTGTAGTACCCGTATACCCCCGTCGGTACTCCGGGGTACACCTGCTGTCCATACGGGCGCACGGGTTGAGAACCAGCCGTCCTACCTGACCCTCGGCGGTAGGCCCGGTGTCCATAGGCGACGTACCGGGATAGAACCCGTTCCCACAGCAGTACTATGGGCCCGTGGCAGAACCCTTTGTGATGCGCCGGAGTTCTAACTGTTGTCCCAACAGGCACGCGGTGTTAGATCCCGGCCCCCCATCCTGACCCTCCAGGGTAGGCCCGGTATCCCGACCTGATGCTCCGGGGTAGGCCTGGCGTCCCTTCCCGATGCTCTGGTGTAGTACCCGTAACCCCGCCCGGTGCTCCAGGGTAGTACCCATATACCCCCGTCGGTACTCCAGGGTAGTACCGGTACCCCCGTTGGTACTCCGGTGTAGTACCCGTATACCCCTGTCGGTACTCCGGGGTACACCTGCTGTCCATACGGGCGCACGGGTTTAGACCCACCCTTCCTACTTGACCCTCGGCGGTAGGCCCGGTGTCCATAGGCGATGTTCCGGGTTAGAACATGTTCCCACAAGAGTACTATGGGCCAGTGGCAGAACCCTTTGTGATGCGCCGGAGTTCTAACTGTTGTTCCAACGGGCGCGCGGTGTTAGATCTCAGCCTCCCATCTTGACCCTCCAGGGTAGGCCCGGTATCCTGACCTGATGCTCCAGGTTAGGCATGGCTTCCCTTCCCGATGCTCTGGTGTAGTACCGGTAACCACGCCCGGTGCTCCAGCGTAATGCCAGGGTTCCCCCGTCAGTACTCCAGGGTAGTACCGGTACCCCCACCCGGTACTTCGAGGTAGTACCCGTATACCACCGTTGGTACTCCGGGGTACACCTGCTGTGCCTACAAGCACGCGGGTTGAGAACCAGCCGTCCTACCTGACCCTCGGCGGTAGGCCCGGTGTCCATAGGCGACGTACCGGGATAGAACCCGTTCCCACAGCAGTACTATGGGCCCGTGACAGAACCCTTTGTGATGCGCCGGAGTTCTAACTGTTGTCCCAACAGGCACACGGTGTTAGATCCCGGCCCCCCATTCTGACCCTCCAGGGTAGGCCCGGTATCCCGACCTGATGCTCCGGGGTAGGCCTGGCGTCCCTTCCCGACGCTCTGGTGTAGTACCCGTAACCCCGCCCGGTGCTCCAGGGTAGTAACCATATACCCCCGTCGGTACTCCAGGGTAGTACCGGTACCCCCGTTGGTACTCCGGTGTAGTACCCGTATACCCCTGTCGGTACTCCGGGGTACACCTGCTGTCCATACGGGCGCACGGGTTTAGACCCACCCTTCCTACTTGACCCTTTGCGTTAGGCCCGGTGTCCATAGGCGATGTTCCGGGTTAGAACATGTTCCCACAACAGTACTATGGGCCAGTGGCAGAACCCTTTGTGATGCACCGGAGTTCTAACTGTTGTTCCAACGGGCGCGCGGTGTTAGATCTCAGCCTCCCATCTTGACCCTCCAGGGTAGGCCCGGTATCCTTATCTGAAGCTCTAGGGTAGGCCTGGTGTCCCTTCCCGACGCTCTGGTGTAGTACCAGTAACCCCGCCCGGTGCTCCGAGGTAGTACCCGTATACCCCCGTCGGTACTCCGGAGCAGTAACGGTACCCCCGTTGGTACTCCGGTGTAGTACCCGTATACCCCTGTCGGTACTCCGGGGTACACCTGCTGGCCTACAAGCACGCGGGTTGAGAACCAGCCTTCCTACCTGACCCTCGGCGGTAGGCCCGGTGTCCATAGGCGACGTACCGGGATAGAACCCGTTCCCACAGCAGTACTATGGGCCCGTGGCAGAACCCTTTGTGATGCGCCGGAGTTCTAACTGTTGTCCCAACAGGCACGCAGTGTTAGATCCCGTCCCCCCATCCTGACCCTCCAGGGTAGGCCCGGTATCCCGACCTGATGCTCCGGGGTAGGCCTGGCGTCCCTTCCCGACGCTCTGGTGTAGTACCCGTAACCCCGCCCGGTGCCTCAGGGTAGTACCCATATACCCCCGTCGGTACTCCAGGGTAGTACCGGTACCCCCGTTGGTACTCCGGTGTAGTACCCGTATACCCCTGTCGGTACTCCGGGGTACACCTGCTGTCCCTACGGGCGCACGGGTTTAGACCCACCCTTCCTACTTGACCCTTTGCGTTAGGCCCGGTGTCCATGGGCGATGTTCCGGGTTAGAACATGTTCCCACAACAGTACTATGGGCCAGTGGCAGAACCCTTTGTGATGCACCGGAGTTCTAACTGTTGTTCCAATGGGCGCGCGGTGTTAGATCTCAGCCTCCCATCTTGACCCTCCAGGGTAGGCCCGGTATCCTTATCTGAAGCTCTAGGGTAGGCCTGGTGTCCCTTCCCGACGCTCTGGTGTAGTACCCGTAACCCCGCCCGGTGCTCCGAGGTAGTACCCGTATACCCCCGTCGGTACTCCGGAGCAGTAACGGTACCCCCGTTGGTACTCCGGTGTAGTACCCGTATACCCCTGTCGGTACTCCGGGGTACACCTGCTGTGCCTACGGGCGCGCGGGTTGAGAACCAGCCGTCCTACCTGACCCTCGGCGGTAGGCCCGGTGTCCATAGGCGATGTTCCGGGTTAGAACATGTTCCCACAAGAGTACTATGGGCCAGTGGCAGAACCCTTTGTGATGCGCCGGAGTTCTAACTGTTGTCCCAACAGGCACGCAGTGTTAGATCCCGGCCCCCCATCCTGACCCTCCAGGGTAGGCCCGGTATCCCGACCTGATGCTCCAGGTTAGGCCTGGCTTCCCTTCCCGATGCTCTGGTGTAGTACCGGTAACCACGCCCGGTGCTCCAGCGTAATGCCAGGGTTCCCCCGTCAGTACTCCAGGGTAGTACCGGTACCCCCGTTGGTACTCCGGTGTAGTACCTGTATACCACCGTTGGTAATCCGGGGTACACCTGCTGTGTCTACAAGCACGCGGGTTGAGAACCAGCCGTCCTACCTGACCCTCGGCGGTAGGCCCGGTGTCCATAGGCGACGTTCCGGGTTAGAACCCGTTCCCACAGCAGTACTATGGGCCCGTGACAGAACCCTTTGTGATGCGCCGGAGTTCTAACTGTTGTCCCAACAGGCACACGTTGTTAGATCCCGGCCCCCCATCCTGACCCTCCAGGGTAGGCCCGGTATCCCGACCTGATGCTCCAGGGTAGGCCTGGCTTCCCTTCCCGATGCTCTGGTGTAGTACCGGTAACCACGCCCGGTGCTCCAGCGTAATGCCAGGGTTCCCCCGTCAGTACTCCGGGGTAGTACCGGTACCCCCGCCCGGTACTTCAAGGTAGTACCCGTATACCACCGTTAGTACTCCGGGGTACACCTGCTGTGCCTACAAGCACGCGGGTTGAGAACCAGCCGTCCTACCTGACCCTCGGCGGTAGGCCCGGTGTCCATAGGCGACGTACCGGGATAGAACCCGTTCCCACAGCAGTACTATGGGCCCGTGACAGAACCCTTTGTGATGCGCCGGAGTTCTAACTGTTGTCCCAACAGGCACGCGGTGTTAGATCCCGGCCCCCCATCCTGACCCTCCAGGGTAGGCCCGGTATCCCGACCTGATGCTCCGGGGTAGGCCTGGCGTCCCTTCCCGACGCTCTGGTGTAGTACCCGTAACCCCGCCCGGTGCTCCAGGGTAGTACCCATATACCCCCGTCGGTACTCCAGGGTAGTACCGGTACCCCCGTTGGTACTCCGGTGTAGTACCCGTATACCCCCGTCGGTACTCCGGGGTACACCTGCTGTCCCTACGGGCGCACGGGTTTAGACCCACCCTTCCTACTTGACCCTTCGCGTTAGGCCCGGTGTCCATAGGCGATGTTCCGGGTTAGAACATGTTCCCACAAGAGTACTATGGGCCAGTGGCAGAACCCTTTGTGATGCGCCGGAGTTCTAACTGTTGTTCCAACGGGCGCGCGGTGTTAGATCTCAGCCTCCCATCTTGACCCTCCAGGGTAGG